>NC_143551.1:140221093-140524062 GCF_054136105.1 Typopeltis vanoorti | reverse complement strand
TGACTTTCCAAGCAATGTAAATATATATATAAGTGTAAATATATATACATTATATATATATATATAAAAAAGCAATATATATACACATTACTTAGGAAAAAAATTGGAGAATGACAAACTAGCCTTTAAAATACTTTGTTTTCAAAACTACTTTTATGATGGCATGGCATAATATTAAATTGAGAATGGGTCACAGTTCATCCAGACAGATTGTGAACTACTGTTCCACAATTATATCTTATTATAAAAGAGACAGAAGCAGATAATTGCTCCTGCTGTTTATACACCTCTCCAGAATATCTTGCTTGTATCGAGTAGGATCTAGGTGGGGAAATTGTGCTGGTTTATACATCTGTTTGAATTTATTGTCTTCTGTTAAAATTATTTTTCCTTTTTCTTGGCTCAATAGGTATTGGCAATGATAGTGACAGTTTCACTATGGCACTAGTATTGCCATTTCATAGTTGGATAGTTGTCTAAAATATGCCACTCCAGCCTATTGTTCCTCCCATAATGTTCTCTAGATTATTAAAAATCTTTCACTATCATGAGCTATAGAGATAGTTTATACAGGATCCAAACTAACCTCCATGTGGTCAATTTGAAATCCTATCTCTGGTATGCTGGTACAGTCATCTATGAGCAGTCCAAATATATGAAAGTATTTTTATATCTGCAAGAGAGTGTTATTTCCCATTGAGGACGCTGTGACTATTTATTTTGCATATTCAGCTGGCTGTTAATCTGCATTAGAAAATTCTTTTGAACCCCCTTGATGATAATCTCTTTAATAATCTTGACTTTTTACAAGAGAAGTTTGCATGTGCCATTGGTCCTTAGCATTCACCTTTGTCTTTCAGCAAGAATTATTCTTACTGAAAGTCGTTACGGCAAGATTTTCCCCTACATTTCCAAGATGAGTAGCAGAAACACTTTCTGAAATAATCCTGGTAAACTTGTCACCTTTTGATGGATGGGCTCTGTTTTTGTCTTCTGGTAGTCACTATTATTCCATTGTGTTCATGGCATACATTATCTGGGTTCATTTGCTTGTTCGAGTTCAAAGTGCCACACACATATTATCCATTTATGGCATGTTGAATTGGGAAAATATGCAATTTTTATATATCCTAATGTATTCTTATATTTCTTATATATTCTCATGATACTTAAAAGAGTATTATCTGAAGGGCACTTACTGTAGTTATACAAGAATGATAACAGAAAAAATTAATCTCTCCTTATTATGAGATCATAGGAATCATCCAATCAAGGGTCTGTTTAACAAATTTCATAAATTATAGTATAAAACTATCATGGGGTGCTTAAGGGTCAAAGCTGTATAACTGAGAGGAGACCTCCACATACTATTTTAAAGGAATCGGTACGGAGAACCGATCAGAGCTTCTGACCTAATGTCCAATCCTCACCTTCTCGTGGTGCACCCCTGTTAGGTATCTACCTGAATACTGAATGAACAAGGATGGACTGGCAATTTGGGATTTAGCCGACCAAATTGTATTCTTATTGGCTTAAACCAATATAGAAAATGATGGTACAACATGACAAAATTTCATCCTAGCTGGGGCGTTGCCCAGTTAAACAAGGCCCCCCGTTGTTTTTGTCAGGGAACCAGGACGAACAGCGAAACTACTGGAACAAATCTGAAGGCACACCCTAACTCAAATCACCAGAGTTAAAGATCGGTACTATCAACATAAGAAGCCTGAATGGCAAAGAAATGGAATGACTGAAACAAAAAAGACAAAATCTGGTGAGATTTCTCTGAGCAATAAATACAAAATGTTATATTCAGGCAATGACAATCAGGGAAAAGAAGGAGTAATTATAGTATTGAACAAAAATACAAGACTAATCTTCTTGAATTACAAGCAATATCAAGTGGAGTGATGGGCAAATATCAGAATGGAGAATTGGACAATAAGAATTATTAGGGCCTATGGTCCCACAGAAGGTTCTACTAAGGTAGAAGTGGAGGAATTTTTTGATGCTTTAGAAAAAGCAACTGACACAATGAAAAAGGAAAAGCTGGTCCTTGTTGGGGATCTAAATACCAGAGCAGGAAATCATTGTCAGACATACAAAAATATTTGGGGAAAATTTGGAGAAAAGAGCAAAGCCAATAATAATGGCAAATACCTGTTGGATTTCTGCTCAGGACATGTACTGGTTATTACTAACACCATGTTTCAACATAAAAATGTGCACAAATTCACATGGAGAGAAGAGGCAAGGAATAAGAAAAGTCTCATTGACTACGTTATTGTTGATGGTGATATTTTCTCCCTGGTGCAGGACACCAGAGTGTACAGAGGATTTGCATTGGAAGCGATCACTATTTAGTCTTGGGCAGGATAAAATTGAATTTCATATTGAAAAGAATAACATGTAAGAAAGTTTTAAAGCGAATAAAAGTTGAACAGGAACAGGAACCAAACCTTGGAGATTCAGTGGCAAGGCTTGAAGAAAACCCCGCTTGATTCAGCCAGAGAGGCATGTGGTGAGGTTGTCTGCAAGGATAGAAAAATCAGAACTCCATGGTAGGCACAGGAAGTTAAAGAGGCAGTGAAGGAAAAGAAGAAAGCATATCAAAAGTGCCTGGCAAATAAGTCAGCTTTTGCTATTAGAGAATACAACGACAAATGTAAGAAAGCGAAACACTGTGTAAAACTAGTTAAACAAAAGTCATAGGAGGACTTTGGCAAGAACATAGAAAATAAATATCGAGAAGGTGGTAAGATATTTTGGAGGTTGTTGAAGAAGCTTAGAAAGGGAGGAAAGAGTACTGTAAAAGGAGTTAGAGATAATAAAGGTGACATGAAAACAGGAGAAAAAGATATCCTTAGTATGGAGTAATTACTTCAAAAAATTGCTAAATGAAACAAGCAGTGATAGCGCAGTGGTAAAAAACACTCAATAGGCATACAGCCAGGAATACATATCCATATTTGAAGTAGAAAAAGCGATCAATGGCTTAAAATATGGAAAGGCAGCAGGAGTAGATGATATTCGACCAGAAATGCTGAAGTATGGTGGTATAAAAGTCTTACAGTGGCTGCACTGCATAGTTCAGAAAGCCTGGACAGAGGGACAAATTCCCAATAATTGGAGTAGAGCTCTAATAGTACCCATATATAAAAAAGGGAAATAAAACTGAATGTGAGAATTACAGAGGTATTTCCCTACTGAGTGTTCCTGGCAAGATCTGTGCAAGCATACTTAAGAAATGGTTGAGAAGAATTGTGGAAGAAAAGCTTGGTGAAGAACAAGCTGGATATATAACAAAGATCTGTATTTGAGTTTTGTCAGCAGTTAGAATTGAAAGAAGTACAGGAAGATGGTTTAATGTGATGATGGTCAGACGACGACCGAAACGGTCCACACCCCGTTAACCCTGTCCCAGTTTCCACATAAGGATACCCTTTCCCTTCGTTTCTCCCCCTCTCCTTCCCCCCACAAAAATGCGGCCCTAAACAAAATAATATATATATATATATATATATTTATATATATATTATTAATAGTAACCCAGGGTTTCCAAACTTATTCCCCCCCCCCCCCCTGTTTATAAACAACCTTCAGCAGGATCTTGGAATAGAACCAAAAACAAGGTGTGTACAAAATTTTTCTACCTCTTTTATTCTGCCATAATTGCCTTCTATACTCACCCATAATGCCCTAAAATATTTATACCCCTTTTTGAGTAATGTTAGCCAATGTATTAAAATAAAGGGACACTCCTGAACAAAAACAGGCTATAATAGCCGTAATTATATTAATGGTTTAATGTTAAATCTGGTGTGAGACAAGGATGCGCATTATCCCCTCTGTAATTCATTATCTATATGGATCACATTATGAAGGAAAATGGTATTAAACATGATATCAGAATTGTAGATGTTAACGTGAGCTCTTTGCTTAATGCGGACGATGTTATACTTCTAAATAAATCTACTGCAAGTTTGCAAGATTCCATGACTAAATTGAATAACTGTTGTAATAGATATGGTATGAAGGTCAGCATTAAAAAGACAAAGACAACAAAATAGGTAGAATTGTTGAAAATGTCAACTGTGTTGTGAACGGGGATCCTGTGGAACAAGTAAAAATTTCAGCTACTTAGGTACAATTTTTAGTGAAGATGGTAAATTAAATATGGAAATAGACAGCAGAATCAACAAAGCTGGGTTGGTAGGAAGTCAATTGAATAAATTCATATGGAATAAGAGAGAAATTAGTCGGAACACTAAATTAGCTGTATACAAGATAGGGTTCAAACCAGTTTTAACTTATGGATCTGAGAGCTGAGTCAAGTGTTTTACTTTGGTCAAGTAAAACACTTGACTAGAGACTGCAGATTTGAGAGTCCTGAGAAAGATTAGAGGCATGAACAGATGGCATCAATGGCAGTATCATATTAAAAACGAGGATATTAGGAAAGAACTTGACATATTTGTCATCCAAGAATGCGTTAGCAGAGCTAATCTCAGGTGGTATTGTCACTTAAACAGAATGGGCGAGGAAAGATTAGCAAAACAAGTGTTCTCTGCCAGGTTGGCAGCAAAATGATCCAGAGGAAGACCAAGATATACGTGGATTGATACGGTACAATGTGCCTTAGACGATAGAAATATTAGATCTGATAATGATGTTGCAGTCTTGACAAGTAACAGATTGATTTGAGGAAAATTGTAGATAGGAAGTTAGTAACGATGTAAATTTTTCATGTAGTACTATCATATCCTGTACACCCCTTGAGGGTACATAGCAGGAATTTGATGATGATGAACTATATCATTCATCCAGGCATTAGATAAAAAAAAGCTAAGATGCATCGTACTAGCCTGGTTGGCCGACTGGGTAATGTATCTGCTCTTCAGCCAAAAGGCTTTGGGTTCTAATCCCGCCATGGGAATGGATATTTGGGGTTGTCTGTATAAATATTAGTGGTGGGCATTAGATGGCATTGGTGTAGATGAGACGGCTTGCTGTAGATGGTGGATTGAGTGATGGAGATTAAACCAAACATTTATTTAACAAAATACGTTTTGTTGATGTGTTTGAGGTTGGGTCCCTTCAGGAGAAACTCCATCGCTAGTGGTTAAGTGTTTCCCATGGACAGGTTCTTTCAGCTTAGGGAATTGAAGACCAGAGAGCTCACTTCATTATGTTGAAGAGAGACATGCATTTTATATATGTCAATTCATACATAAAATCAGATACTTAGGTGCAAAGTGCACAATATCCAACTTTAGACAGATTTGTCCTTCATTTTGAATCTTATTTTGCTCAATAAGAATACCAGAAACAAAAAACAAGTGTGCAGTGTTTTTACTCAAAGTTTACTCATGTGAAGATGGAGGACTGTTATATTATCTCACTGACCATACATTCGTAGTGTGCAGAACTTTTGAGATGACCATCAGTGCAACGTTATTTTCTGTATATTCAGCAGTTGTAAAATTTCACTGTCTGTTTTGTGGTGTATCAGATTTTTTTTTTTTTTTTTTTATTTTAAGAATTTTGTTTTTTTTTTAACCCATCTCTCTGATCTCTGTATTAAAATTTGTTTAAAACACTGTCCTGTCTACTGCTAACATGGCGTGTTGGATGACTTCTCTGTTGCCCCATAAAAATTTATTCAACTTTCACCTTACAAACCTTACTTATTCTATTATATACTTTCATACTTAAATATGTGTAAATAGCCCACTTTCATAATTCTAGTCTTTATATAGCTGATTTTCATAGCACAACTATTGCACCAATTATTTAATTTGGCTTAAGAAACCCTTTAACATTTGTTGCTGATTTACTTAAGAAGATAATGCCATGTATGTAGATAAGCTTAATATTTGAATGTCAGGTTTAATACTACTTTTCGTCAATGAAGTAGTAAATATAGATTATGAATGACAGTGGAGACACTGGAAATGCATCTGTTTTAAACCTTATTTTACATCAAATCATCTTCCTGAACATCCTTCCAACTAAGTACAAGCTATGTTGCTTGGTAAATTTTATAGTTCTATAGAAAAGTCTAGAAACCAGAGAAATAGTTTGTTATAGCACAAGGTTCATTATAGCAAATTTAAGGAAGAAACCTTAAGTATAACACTAAGAGAAAAAAATACCTTTATTAAACTCACTAATATTTCACTGGTTTTCTACTGAAACTGTGACAGACACACAGCACTAAACCAAATAATTGTAGAAACAATTTAAATTGTAAATGACACCTAATGTCCTTACATGGCACCAGGGGTCAGATTTTATATCATTTTAAGATCTAATAAGACCTCTATATCTGACCCATATAGAGGGTGCCACATAAGAACATTAAGTGTCAGTTACAATTTAAATTGTTTCTACAATTACTTGGTTTTGTGCTGTGTCTCATAGTTTCATTATGATTTGATGATGCTGGGTAGAAAACCAGTGAAATATTAGTGAGTTTAATAAATGTTTGTCCTCTTGATGTTAGTTATACCATTAAGCTTTATTATGGATAATGAACAACACCTTAACCTTTCTGTACGAATTAAGGAAGAAAGATTTATCTCCTCCCCCCATGCCTTGCAATGTTAGAAATAACAAAGGAAATCAAAGGAAATGGCAGGAAATTATATGCAGATGACATAACACAAAGGATTGGCAAGAATCACACGTAAAGAACAGAACACAAAACAACATGAAAAAAGTAAAAACATGAGCAATAATGGAAGACATATGAAAGAACTAGAATATGAAACTATAAAAATGAAGATCCAGAATTAATGTTTCAATTTTGAAAAGCTGTATTAACTTAAATGAATTTTGCTTTCCTGAAATCTTCATCATAAACTAAATATGTGCAATCTTGTACTATTAAAATCAAAACTAACCTGAAAACTTCAGCAATCAGTCAATCAACTTTATAATTGAATACTTCTGATTACAGCGATAGAGAGAGGAAGCAAGTGATGAACATTAGTCAGCTTAAGGGGTGGGGGTACCAAAAAGTGATTGGAAAAGCTAGTGTGAACAAGTCAGCTTTTGTTTGGACAGAAACCTAATTACAGCTAGCATAGATTGACACTGTTCTCTTAGAACTGCAAATTAAAGAAATGTGGCAAAATATGCAGTAATTCTTTAATTTGAAGTTTAATTAAAAGTTGTGAATTTTGCATAGATAACAGCTCATTTTGTGTTTGAAACATACTTTATCCATGGGGTAAACATTTTTTTTGATTTTTTGAGCTGAATATTTGATTTTAATGGTACAGTCTGTACTTATTTAGTTCCCTTACAAACATTTCAGGTAAATTACATTAATGTGAGCTGACATAAATTTTGAAATTTAAACATTAATTCTGCATTTTAATTTTTATAATTCTTTGTTATTCTAGTTCTTTCTTATATAATGCCATTATTGTTTGCATTTGTACTTTTCATGTTGTTTTGGGTTCTTTATGTTTGTATCTTGCCAATCCTTTGAGTTCTGCCATCAGTATACATTTTCCCACCATTTTATTACTATTATTATTGCATGTGAACCTCCTTGGAGTCTAAAGACTCCAAGGAGGTTCATACTATTCACACAATATCTGTTGCACCTCTCCTTGCATGCATTGATCAATGAAGCACAGCACTCACAACAGACTTTGGCAACTCATTCCGTTCATTCACTGCTCTTCAATTGAAAAAATCTATTCCTCACACCTTGATGAGAATACTCTCAATGCCCCCCTTTCTTCTGTTGCCTCTAGCTACAGAAAAATTGCTTCTGTGTCAGTTCTCTAAAAACTCATAATATGAAGGTATTAAGAATCATTTTAAGGTAGTAGCTGAAGTCCTACTACACTCAAGGAATATCATAAAGATAGTGAGGCTTCACCTACCAAAAATATGTAGAACTGTGTTGTCATAACTTAGCCTGGCACAGAGCTAAAGTGAAATAATCTGTAATGTTTCTATGCATCAGAACATCTTTGTATTTATGGTGTATAGATGTTATTTTCTTGACCACAAGAAGTTTGATTAAATAGCTGCATCACATAAGTAATTGTTAAATTGGTTAGTGCCTTCTCTACATTCTTATTAAATATTTGTTTGAATCCCATCAACTATTTATCAGATTTCATTCATTACAAATTATTTTTTTGCAGTTTACTTTCTTTTTCTTGCTAATTTCCTTCCCTACCAAATACCAATATTCCATTTTCATTTTCTTCGTTGCAAGTGTATTAGAGGCAAAATGGTAAAATTTAATGTGATGATGTTCTGACAAGATCACTCATTAAGGAGTTTTATAAGAATTTATTGTTAGTTTTTGGTTTAAATATTGTTTTTTTTTTTTTATTGTTTAACTATGCCTTTTGATTTTATAGACAGAAGGATTATTGGGATATGGCCATTGGGTGTGTACAATGTTACAAGAAAATAAGGAGAAACGTTTTTACAAATATAACATTGAACAGATGCATGCAGTTCCTGTTGCTGCTGAGAGCATGTTAAAATATACATGTAAGTCTTTTAAAAGACTTTTCATATATATATATATTAAGCAAAATGTACATATTTCACATAATTTGTTTCAATAGAAATCATAATCATTTCATAGTTAGTTCCGTTGTGCAAATAAGAAAAATTCTCTGTCTTTTAAAAATTACCTTTCTCTTTTACTGATTTTAATCTTAATTTTGATGTCTATATTATAAAATGTTATAAGACTGAAATATGCATTAATTCAAAATTTACATGTAAAAATGTTTTCAATGTTTTAAAATGAGGTAATTTGTGTAATTCATAATAGCACTACAATTTCTCTATAGCAGTAGAGCTCTAGAAGCTTATCCTAGAGCACCTTATGCATTAGCTCTACTTATCTAAGCAGATCCACTGTAGTCTGCCATTGGATTTATTTTGATATTTGTTGAATCATCCAAGAAATCAATCACTGAAGGGTGAAAGATTCTTTATTTTTTTTATAAAGAGGAAAGAATAAAATAGACTGGTTAACAGAATAAAACTTTTTTATTCATCCTAAATCCATAACTTTCTGTTAATAACAAGACATATTATTATCAAAGCTTCATAATATTTTTGCATTGCTCAGCTTTGCCAACACAGCTCATGCTTGTACAAGTTCATTCTGTTATAATTATAGCATTTCTGTTGCTCTTTTTTTGCAGAGAAAACTATTTTCAAATATTCAGCACAAATTGCAATATCTAATGTACAAAAAATTTATGACAATTTCCATTAAAATTAGCAGCTGGATCTGTAGCATAATGTAGAAAAGTCTAACATTCAACAGAAAACACTTCCCTTATAGCTCTGTAGCAAGAATCCTAATAATTATGATTTTTTTCTCAAAAATTATTATAACTTAACATACACTGGTGCCCAGAAGCTAAGGACGAACTATATTTTTTACCTATGTATGAAAACCTTTTCATGACTATAGTCAAATGTAGATATAAATTTATTACCAGCATACTAATAAATTATATTACACAAAAACTGTCATAAATTTTGTACAAATTAAATTGCAATACGTTTTTGGCAAAAGTTACAAATTTGCTAAGGATTTAGTTAAGGAATTAATGTGTAGTGCTTATAGAAAACTATGCAGAGAGACATTTCAGTATGGAATATGTCCACCACAAACTGCGATGCAGCTCCTACAACATTGTAACATGTTTAGCACCAAATGATTCAGGAGTTCTTGAGGCAAACTGGTCCACTGTTCCTTTAGAGAAAGAATAAGGCCTTGTTTGTTTTATGCAGGGGAATTTCAAGCAGTAGTGCATCTCCCTATTGTGTCAAAACATGGGAGCATGCTGGCCAATCGATTTGATTAATATCCTTGGTCTTCAGAAATATCTCCACTGCTCATGTACGATGTGGTGTGGCATTGTCGTCCATAAAAATGAATTCTTCACCTACAACACCACAGAACAATCGAACATGATGTTGAAGAGCTTCATTGCAGTATCATTCACCAATCATAGTCCCTTTTTTCCAGCACTTGTAATTCAGTGCATCCATTATGCATAATGCCTCCCCACACCATGACCCAGACTGCCGTATCTATCCCTTTCAAGAACATTCTTGCAATGGTAAGCAGTATCACTTTCACTCCAGATCAAGTGTTGTCTAGAATTGGAGGAAAGACTAAAATGACTCTCATCTGTAGAGTACATTAGCCCATTGGTGTCTTGTCCAATTTTTTTATGGATATAACACCACTGAAAACATGCTCTATGATGATCTGTGATTAAAGGGATGCAGACATCTTGCCACAGTTTGTTGAGATATCTGCATACCTGTGCTTCGATGGAATGACTTGCAAGCTGACCTGCCATGGTGCATCAATTACATTTTGCTATTATAGCCAAAAATATGCCTTCGTGCTCTGTGGTAGAGTGAGGGCAATCTCTTAGCAAATGTATGAAACACATTCCATTGGTTTGAAATGCTGCTCAGAGCCTGGATAGAATGCTACATGAGATTCCAAACTCTCTGCCAATATCAGTAATTCTGTGGCCTTCTTCAAGCTTTTCAATAATTCTTCTCTGCATGAAATCATCTAGGCGATGTCTTTGAGACATTACAAGAATCCAAGTTTGCAACTTTATTTCTTCACGAAAAGAGCTTTCTTTGAACACAATTGTTTAGTGCAGCCTTCCACCCCCGTGAAATCTTTTGACAGTACTCACTAAGTTTTAGATAATTTTCATTGTTTCCTGTTGTGAGACCACTATCACCCATCTTACCAAAGACCTGAAGTAGCAAACACACAAAAAGAAAAAAAAAAGTATCTCCAGAACAGGTTATCTCTCTCTCTCTCTCTCACTTCAGTAGCTTATCCTCAATGTTTGTGTTATAAATTGCCAACTCTTTCAATGAAACTAAGTTTGAGAAACTCATACCTTTATTATATATAGCTTATGTTGTATGCATGAATCAGCCTACTATTATGCTTCTGAAAGGACACGCTATGAAAGGGTGACCATATTTTTCACTTGTTAGTGTTTTTATTAGCATTTCACTAAATTAACAGAACTGTTTTAAACTCATTGAGTTTAAAATTGTTATACTGAAACCGTCTAACCTTAGCTTCTTAGTAGTTGTTAGCTCTCTCTTTAAACTAATGAGAGAGCTGACAACTGCTAAGAAGCTAAGGTTAGAAGGTTTTCATGATGAATTCTGGTATAAATATTTTTTATCTCTACCTGGATTTATATCTGAGCAAGAAATGATATGATAGTATGATTCATGCAGAAGGTCATATACACTGTGTAAGCTATTGCAATGCCATCACTTTCTCAAAGACATCTGCTAGCATAAATGTCAAGTTGATTAATTAATTGAGAAACAGATATTTAATGCATTTTTAAAGCTTTACTTCAAAATTAATTATATTATTCAATTTTACAATGCACAGTGGCCTTTATAAGATTAATACAGCCTTCTTATTTCCACTATACAGTGATTTCTGCTGTGGCATCAGTAAACAAACACATGAATATTCCAATAGATTACAAAATATTGCTGGCCTGGTTGGCTGAGTGGTTAGCATACACACTCTCCAGGCAGCGGGTTCAAATCCCGCCGTGGGCATGGACATTTGTGATTGTCTGTGCAAATACTAGTGATGGTGGGCAGTAGATGGCATTGGTGTACTTGCAGTTCATTGTAGTTGGTGGATTTTAGTGGTGGAGACAAAGAGTTGTTGAGTAGGTGCCCTCCCTCGATGAGTCTTTGGATTCTCCCTGGAGGTGTCATTATTATTAATAATAATAATAATAAATAAATATGAACATTTACAAATTTCTAACTATAATAAAGTACTTCATACTGACTATATATCTTCAGGAATTCAAGAATATTATAGAACACTTACTTTGGTTTATCAGGTGCATTTTTGATACAATCCCAGCAGGCACATACAGAGGAGAGAAATGATGCAATAACAATGAAGAAGTCTTTAAAATCTCATAATGGATGTAATGCATTAGAGGAAAGTAACATTGAATAGCACCAAGTTCATTTTCACATAAACAATCAAAACAGCTCATTACAGTTATTTCTCTTAAGTGAGGAAGTATTAGAGGTTGTCAGTGAATTTAAATAATTGGCAGTAATTATTGATATCAAGTTCGACTTTAACATGCACATCTTTTGTCTTTGACAAAAGTTTGCAATAGTTTAATCAGCAAGAATAAATTGGGAATAAGGCCAGTGAATACAAGATACATAGGAGGCATTTTGCTGCTGATGACATACATATATATATATATATATCCTTCTCGTCCATCCTTAGACGGGTTGAGTCCCCTCCTAATGAGGGGTTACTGGCATATTAATGCAGCTGGTTCACCACTCCTCTGCTGCATACCCTAAGGGTGATATTCATGACTGTAATCCGTGTGTGTTCATGGGGCCAGTTTACCTGCTTGCAGGATGAACCCCCCCCCCCCAGATAAACTGTGGAGGGAAAACCCTGCTGTCCACTCCCAAGACCGGCTAATTTGGCTATGGCTGAGGAAGATCCTTGAGCTCCTCAAGTTGTCAACGGGAATTGAACCTAGGACACTCCTTCCCCAGGCATATGGTTGTGAAGCACATAGCCACTAGGTTAACCGCACGGACATATATATATATATATATATATATATATATATATATATATATATATATATTTATTATTTTATTTTTTATGTTCATCAACCTATAGTACATTAGTACTGTGTATGGGTAGCAGGTTGGGAAAGGAGGAACTTGTTTACATTTGATTTAAATGACTGTTAATTGTATTCCTTGGGAAATATGACAAGGAGGAAACTGTTCCACAGTGTAGCAGTTGCACGGATGAAGGTGGAGGAAAAGAAACTTGTTCTGTTTGTTTCTAGATGTACTGTGAAGGATGTTGAGCAGCAGCTGCACGTGTTCCAACGAACTTAGTACCGAGTGCAGGAATTACTAATGTTATTTCAGATGAGTATTTCCCATGGAAATATTTGTAGAATATACATATTGCAGAAAGCTGTCTGTGTGAAAGTGGGGGGGGGGGGGAGTTAGTAAGAGATGGGTCATTAATTAGTCTAATTGCTCTCCTCTGTTGAAAGTTTATTTTTCACTTGGTTAGAGTATAATAAATTTAGTTTAATCCTTTATCCAAGTGTGAGCAAACAAAGTTTGCGCCTGAAAGTATCTTCAGGACTGGGGTAAGGTGGTACAACACCGGTAGCTTGCTCTACCTTTGCAACGAGTTGCCCTGGTGTTGTACCACCTTACCCCAGTCCTGAAGATACTTTCAGGCGCAAACTTTGTTTGCTCACACTTGGATAAAGGATTAAACTAAATTTATTATGCTCTCCTCTGTATTGAGTCAAGCATTTTGAGGGAGCTTTTAGGGGCCCACCCCATATGTGGGAGCAGTATTCAATAGCTGGGCGGATATGTGATTTGTATAATGTTAAGAGCTATATTCAGGGGTGAAGTAACGTCTTGAGCAAAAGAGAAATCCTAGTTTTTTGAAGCTGAGGATGCAATGGTTGTGATGTGTTTATGCCAGGAGAAGTTTGATGTGAGGGTAAATCCAAGAAAAGAGATCTCAAACTGTCTGGAAATTTGGATATTGTCAAAAAGATTACTGGGAAAAAATGGTTCTTTTTTATGGGAAATAGGACAGAACTGGGTTTTATTAGCAATTGATGAGGTTATCCAAACCCCATTGTAAGATGGTTTGGAGATCGGAATTGAGGGTGGTTGTGGTTGATGTTCTGTAGATTGAGGTGAGTTGTGTAGGGTAAGGTTTATCAAATGAAAGCGAGGAGTGTAATGTGCTGTTGTCTGCAAAACTGTGTATTGGTTTGGCAGTCAACTGAAGTAGGTCGTTGATATACAAAAGGAAGAGGGTTGGTGAGATGACAGAACCTTGTGGAACCCCAGCATTAGTTGAATGGTGAGAGGATAGGGAACCATCCACCATCACACACAGTGTGCATCCAGACAGAAAGCTGGCAATCCAACCACAGGATTCCTGAGTCAGACCAAATATGCTACACCTGCTAAGAAAGAGGCACTAAAATCTAAGAGCAATCAACAAAAAAACAGAATATGATGCCTTACACATGCAAAATCAGAGGATACAGAACATGATGTAGCTAGCTTTATTGCTGGTTTAACACTGATCTGTTTGAAAAAAAAAAAAAAAGCAAAAATTCTACCTTAAATAGGAAATTATTTGAGAAGATATGATGGAAATGTTAACATTCATCTAAACTAAGAATTTCCTCTTTAATACAGCAAGAGTGGATCCACCCAGCTAAGAAAATATACTTTAAGGAGAAGGAAAACTCTGAAAGCAGTCAGAAATATAACGTTTATATTGACAGAAACAAAATAAAAAGAAGCATTGGCTATTATTTTATAGTCTGTTGTGGATAAATTGTTATAGAAGATTGTTTTAAATTATATTCCCGCTATTCAATAATTCAACAAAACAGCTTGCCATAGTCTACTCCCAGATCTGGAGCTCAACATCTTTCAACAAAAGACTACAAATAGTAGTCACTATAAATAGTATTTAAAAAAAAAAAATTAACCTAGAAGTGCAAGCAAGCAGATAATCTGGTAAGGCTTCTTATCCTGGGGAGAGGGAGAATGGTAAATTGAACACCTCTTAGTTGTTGTTGTCGAGTCCGAGCTTCTAGATATGACCGTGGCCTGTAGAACTGCTTTGGAAATCTGTCGAACTTTGATGGAGTAGAGCTTTCCTATAGGGTTATTGTCAATTTTCTGTACAGCAGCGGCAATTGCTGGACAACAATAGATATAGGCAGGTGTTAGTTCAACTCCTGGACAGTTCTTGCATATTTCATAGCTTCTAGTACCGTCAGTGTGAATTTTCATGCCTTTAAAATGTTCCGTCCTTAGTCTGGTGATGACTGGTTATTTCTCTATTTTCATTAATTTTGCTGATTTCATGCTTCTTCTTGAGTTTGTTTTATTGATCTTATTTTTGCGACAGAGTTAGCATCAGTTAATGATAGTGAGTGTAATAACACTTCTTAGTAAAAGTGCATATTGAAATATTCTGAAATGAGAAAGCAGATCAATTGGCTAAGGAAGTGCTATGAATGAATATATAGAAATTACCTATGAAAAGCTTTTGGAATGCCAAAATACCTGCATGCATCTCAATTTCTTGAAAGAAGAATGGAGAAAGTCTAGAAATATGAGACACATCCATTAAATGAGGTCCGTTCAGAATTTACCACTAAATAAGATATTGGAAAGGGGTTATGCATGCATGGTAACATAGAGTGACTCATTAGCTAGCCGTTGACCATTTTACTTTTGTCACATTATTATTTGTTGTCTTCTACGATTAATATATAATGAGTGTTGTTATAAACAAAATCCCTCTGTTGCAAGGTTCTTGGTATGATACGGATTTTGGTTGCAGAAATTCACTGACAATTGTGTAAGATTTACAGTAAATTCAAATAGACACTGTCAGTCAAAAAAAATTATGGCTACTGTCTTCTGGAACCAAGAAGGGATCTTGCTCAGTGATTTTCTTAAGTGAGGAACCACAATTAATTCTGATGCATATTGTGAAACACTGAAGAAACTCAGACAAGAAATTCACAAAAGATGAGGCATACTGTCATTAGCGATCTTACATCATTCGAGTTCACACTGCAGCTCGAACTGTCCAGCAAATTCAGAAGTTTGGGTGAGAACTTTTCAACTACTTACCCTACAGCTCTGACCTCGCATTCACTGACTACCTCTTGTTTTTGAATATGAAGCAGTGACTCCCACTTAATGCTTTGAAGAAGATGAGGAACTGAAGAATGTTGTGACTCAGTGGTTGAATTCACTGGCGGCAGAATTTTTTAATGTGGGTATGAAGAAGCTGGTGCCATGATACCAAAAATACCTGGAAGTCAATGGCGACTGTGTGGAAAAATAAAGTATATATATAGGTAATTTAGCATATAATAAATTTTTTTTCTTCTCTACCAGTTTTTTTTTAATTCTTGACTGGACCTTACATTCTGGATGCACCTCATATATCAATAGAAGAATTATTACTGTCAGAAGTAAATTCTAATTGAAAGCAGACACGGTTTTTCTAGGATTAATCATGCTATTAATTAGAAGCATGGAAAAATTAGGCTTTATCAAATTTCACATTCTTGAATCACCATCCTGCATCTATAGGAGTTATTGGAATCACCTGGATGCTTCTGATACAACTCCTTGTCACTCCAGATGGGTTGCCATTATTGAAACATATTATTCAAAATTATAAATTCTTTGTTTTTGTAAGTAAGACTGATTTTGAATTAATATAGAATACTATAAATACAAATTTTAAATATAGTTGTGGTAGTATTAATTAATAAATTAATTAAAATTTATGTCAATATATGTACTGTATGCAATGGAGGATATAGAAATTAAAAATCTTCTAGTAAGGCTACTGTTAGATGGGAGGAGACATCTAATGGATTTCTGTTCATTTATACTGAAATTAATTCCAGGAAACTGTGCTAAAAATGGCTTGCTGTATGACCGACCTATGACAAAATCTTTCGATATGGAAGTTATGCTACAGAGCATTTACTAAAATGCACACCCGTAAGATAAAGGAATTTATGCAGGCATGACTTGTCCTGTAAAACTGATATTAACTAATATAATCTTTGCTGAATTTTAGTGCCTTGATTCCTATCTTCACCAAAAACCTGATCTGGAAAAGGCATTGATAAGGTGCCTAATGAAAAGCTATTCAAAATGCTACGGTTATACGGTGTAAATGGGACATTTTATCAAGAAATAATTAGTCTGTATTTGAGTTGTAAGTTAGCGACTAGAATTGAAGGAAGTACAGGAAGATGGTTTGATGTTAAGTCAGGTGTATCCACTGTTGTTCATTATCTGTATGGATTCCATTATGAAGAAGAGTGGTATTAAACCTGATATCAAAATTGGTTATATTTATCTGAGCTCTTTACTTTAGGCAGATGATCTAAATAAATGCAGTGCATGTGACAGGATTCCCTAACTAAATTGAATAAATGCTATGATAAATTTGGTATGAAAATCAGCAATAAAAAAACAAAGATGATGAAAATGGACAGAAACATTGAAAACATGAACTCTACCCTGAATGGAGAACCTATAAGACAAGTAAAACATTTCAGCTACTTAGGTACAATTTTTAGTGAAGATGGCAAATTTAGTATGGAAAAAGACAACAGAATTAGTAAAGCTAGTATGGTAGGAAGTCAGCTGAATAAATTTATATAGAATAAGAGAGAAATTAGTCAATACACTAAATTAGTTGTATACAAGACAGTGTTCAAAGCAATTTTAATTTATGGATCTGAGAGCTGGGTTAAAAAATAAACACTTGACCAAAGACTGGAGATCTCTAATATGAGAGTTCTGAGAAAGATTAGTGGAGTAAACAGATGGCATCAGTGGCAGTATCACATTGAAAAGGAGGATATTAGGAAAGAACCATTGTTAACATTCAGGAATGTGTTAGTAGAGCTAATCTCGGGTGGCATGGTCTCTTAAACAGAATGAGAGGGGAAAGATTAGCAAAACAGGTGTAGATGGATTAATATAGTAATAAGTGCCTTAAAAGACAGAAATATAACATCTGATAATGTTGGAGTCTTAACAGATAACAGATTGATTTGGAGGAAAATTGTTGATAGGAAGTTAGTAATGATGTAACTATTTCATGCAATACTATCATAATATCATGTACACTCCCTGACAGTACATGTCAGTAATTTGATGATATAGGCTAATAGCCTTTTGTGAGTGGGATTCAGATCATTAGAACAAAATAAAAAACTGCCATCCAAGAAAAAAAAGTCTTGCATGTCTCATGTGGTTCCTGTCAAAAATTCGTGTCTTTGTTATCATTTCACAACACATGTATGAAAATCAACAAATCTAAATCAGACTTTGAAATGGCTGAATGCAGAAAATCTTCTCAGCTCAAACAGTTTAGTTATTGAGTTCAGTATCCTCTTCGATATATCTACATGTCATTCAGATGATCCTTGTAACATAGCCCAACAATAAAGATGGTTTCATCACATCAATCTTCTTTTCCAGCTTTTGTGTAGCAACAAAGGCAAATCACCTCCCACCTATACATTATACCAAGAACAGTTCATTTGCCTTTGATCT
This sequence comes from Typopeltis vanoorti, assembly GCF_054136105.1. Lineage (NCBI taxonomy): Eukaryota > Metazoa > Arthropoda > Arachnida > Uropygi > Thelyphonidae > Typopeltis > Typopeltis vanoorti. The sequence goes on along the minus strand of NC_143551.1, from coordinate 140,505,825 downwards.
TTTGCCAAAAAAGACTTCATAATAATTCTTAATAGCTTGGATACCAAGAGGTTTTGTGATCTACATAATATTACTGAAATTGTGTGCTCAGAATCTTTGCTCTATAATAAATATCCATCTTATATCATCTGTACAAGTTGTCACGCTCATCTGGCCTCTTCTACCTGACTGCAAGGAAGCAAGCTTATTAGTCTATCCTTTAAAAAAAAAAATAAAAAAGATGATAAAAGTCAGCCATCAAACTGTTATCCAGTTATCCTCAACTAAGTTCTTTTAAAACAATGTCACTATCAACAGCCAACTTCTTTGCTCCTTGTATGCCCACCAATTAATTAGTGATCATCAAAATAGATTCCACCACTCACTCCACAGCTTGGAGAAACTCCAGTAATTGTCACTGCCAGGGAATATGATCTGGTCTGGCTTAGATGATATGTCTTCTGTCCTTTGCAATTAAACTGCTAGTTTTCTGTCTGGTAATTCACATCATGGTGGATGATTTTCTCTTTTCAGATTTCCTCACCGATTCTGGAGTATCTTGCCTATGCTCTTCCTTCTAATCCTTCCTTCTAATATCTTAATAACCTCATACTAATTGAAATTTTATCCATGGTTCACTCCATTCCTCTTTTACATTTGGCAAACCTCTGTGTGATGCTCAAATTTTCCATGCTTCAAGATCTTTGATAATATAGTATCTTCAGTGGTAACTTAGCAAACTAAGATCCTGTCTTATTTCTCACACATTTTCATAAGAAAAGATAAATCTTTTTTCACTCCCTCTAACTTTTGATAATTCTCAAGAATGGAACTGGTTTACACCTTTAGCCTTTTTCTGGTATATCATATCCATAGCCTCCCTAGCTTCTCAGAAACTTGCTGTCTTTTTCCATTCTCCTTCTCATCTATGCAACTACTAATGCTATAGAAAAATCTTATTTCATTCAGTCTTAGAAAGCTCTTCTGACATTTGAGATGGTTCATCAGAAATCTGCTTAAAAATGTTTGATGCTTTTTTTTTAGCATTGCCTTCTTTTGATTCTGTTCAGAGTCTCGCACACAGCCTCACTTCAGTCATTTTCTCCTAAATGTTCTGTTTCTGACATGTGCCTTTTATACTTTGGAAAATTTCCATGGGTAGTACTGCTACAGCAATCTGACGACCATCATTCTTGTTATTAATTTCATTAATATCAAGAGATTATTATTATTATTATAGCAACCTCTGGAGTTGTACTATGAAAATGATTAAAGTGAGGAAAATAGTGAGCAACAGTAGTTAACAAAGAAATCCATCACATATTTTAAGATACATGGATTTCTTTTGGAATTTCTGTAAACAGATATTAGGTGTTGTTTTTTTAAAGCAATAGGTGCCAATATTTATTCTTTACAAGTGGTTAAAATTGAGAATTAAAAGGATATGAAAAGAGAGAAAAAAAATTTACTGATATTTTACTTTATTAGTGTATCATTTTGAAACATGAACAACAATTGAAGCATGTAGCACAAATTATTAAGCATAAATTTATTGTATAAGTATATAAAAATAAATAAAGTTAAGTATAAGTTTCTGGGAAAATTCCCATGTTACTCCTCTTAAACACTATTACTATAATTACGGCTATTATAGCCTGTTTTTGTTTAGGAGTGTCCCTTATTTTAATACATTGGCTATCATTACTCAAAAAAGGGGTATATATATATATATTTTTAGAGCATTATGGGTGAGTATAGAAGGCAATTATGGCAGAATAAAAGAGGTGGAAAAATATTGTACATACCTTAATGAAGGGGATACAAATCCTTTGATGTTTATCTGCCAGTAAGCAAAACTCGAAGAACTAGGACTAAGATCTATGAATTTCATACCGAAAAACTATCGGCAAATCCAAGTGTAAGTAACCACTTGGTAGTACAACACCAAGGCAACTCGTATTAAAGGTGGAGCAAGCTCTCTCACTATCCTTGATATTTTCTCATAATGTAAAAACACAGCCCCTAGGGGATGTAATACTGCAATACTACATTATGATTAGAGGTCACTACCCAGACTGGTTTCAACCTTTTTTGAGGTCTCATCAGTGAGTAGGTAGTGACCTCTACTCATAATGTAATTACAGTATTACATCCCCTAGGGGTTGTGTTTTTACATTATGAGAAAATATCAAGGATAGTGAGGGAGCTTGCTCCACCTTTGATACGAGTTGCCTTGGTGTTGTACTACCAAGTGGTTACTTACACTTGGATTTGCCGATAGTTTTTCGGTATGAAACTCATAGATCTTAGTCCTAGTTCTTAGAGTTTCGCTTACTGGCAGATAAAAATCAAAGGATTTGTATCCCCTTCATTATTATTAAGGTTGCCAGAATAATAGCCTTTTGGCTTTCATTGTATATACCTTGTTTTCGTTCTACGATGCCTTCCAATTCCATGATCCTGCTGAAGGTTGTTTATACACGGGGGAGAAGAGGTGGGGGGAAGGAACATGGGGTGTGTGTTTTGACTACTGATTTTTAATAAAAGTTTTATTTAAACAAATATATAGAAAAGTTTCATATATCGAATATCTTAACAATAGACATTGCAAAAAAGTGTAAATTTCATTGTTAAGTAGCTGAGCTTATTTGTATTATTAAGAAAGACTTCCAGGGAGTCAGAGATGCATTGAGGGAGGACACATACTACATGCACCAGCTATCATACTTATTCTTCTGTTCATTCACACTGCTTGCTCACACACACGCTACATCCAATGGCAATCCATTCCAATCACACACCACCCTATGAGTGAAAAATCTAGCCCTCACCCCTTCTTAGTGGCATTCATTCTCAGCTTCCAGTGATGCCCTCTTGTCCTTTCTCCACCCTCCATAAAATGAAAAATTCCATCAACTGAAATCCTGTACGACCTTTTCAGAAGTTTGTAAGTTTCAATCATATCACCCCTCTTTCTCCTGCTTGCTAGTGTCTGCAGTCTACAAATTCTCAATCTATCTGCATAATCAGTATTCCACAATCCTGATATAATCTTTAACACTCTCTTTTGCACTCCCCCCACTGTATCAGAATCACAATGGAAACCAGGAGACCAGACCTGCGCACAATAGTCCAAGTAAGGTCTTATCAAGGCTTTATAAAGAGGCAAAATGACATCCTTATCTTTACATGTTAAAATTTGTTTTAGTTGCAGTTATCTTTTGAGTTGTATTTGCAGTTTTTGCTACAAGACCCCTGAATTTGACAGAATACTACATGGAATTCTGTTATGCAAATTAGGACAAATGGGAGTGGATATGACACTGGTTAAGTGGATAAGAGAGTGGCTGCTGGACAGATATCAAATAGTGGTATATGGAGGGACAGAATCGAGGTGAAAACAGGTGACCAGTGGTGTGCCACAACATTCAGTGATGGGACCATTGCTGTTTAATTTGTATATAAATGATATAAGAAATAACATGAAAGAAAATATTCAGTTGTTTGCTGGTGATGTGAAATTAAGTAGAGTAATAGTTAATCAAGGTGATGTTGAGAACTTGCAGGACGATTTAAATAAGCTGTCAGTATGAGCAAAAGATAGTAGGTGTCAGTTTAATGTCGAGAAATGTAAAATTATGCATTTTTGGATAAATAGATTACAAGCCATGTATCGCATTGATGGCACTGTACTCCAGGGAATAGATGAATCTAGAGATTTAAGGGTGGTGGTAGACACCCTTAAATCTCTATTATTATTGTTATTATAGTTTAGAGGACATATTTCTAAGGTAGCCCATAAGATTACTTCGCTATTGAAGAACACATTAACAAGTAGAGATAAGGAAGTTGTCATTCCTCTTTATAAGGCTTTCATATGTCCATATCTTGATTACTGTGTTCAAAAGTCTGGTTTCTTGGGGATGAGGAAGCCAGTGGAGATGATTCAGAGGCAAGTGACCAAGATGGTGAGTGGTCTGTGGAATGTTCCCTATGAGGATAGATTGAAGTTGTGTGGATTGCAGAAGCTGGTTGATAGGAGAAAAACTGAGGATATGATAGAAACATTTAAGTTGCTTAAAGGGTTCATAGGAGAGATGCAGAGAAATGTTTCAGCACTTGTCTAGAGGGACCAGAATAAGGGGTCATCCCTGGAAGTTGAATAAAGGTGTGGTTAGTAGGGGGTGTGAGGATTAGATTTTTTTGCTTAGAGAGTAGTGAATGAGTGGAATGAGTTGCCAGAATCAGTTGTGAGTGCTTTTTCTGTTAATGGGTTCAAGGAGAGGTATGATAGATTGGGTCTCCCACGATGAGTCTTCGGACTCCATGGTGGTGCCAGTATAATAATAATAATAATCCAAACTCATATTCTCCAATTTATACAACAATCTTCCATGCTGTATTCTGTCAGAAGCTTTAGCAAGTAGAGATTCACTTTCAACTCATTTCTTGAAATGCAAGTCCTAACCAATTTTTCCGAAATCTTCAATACCACTCCTGAGATATTAATTGGTCGATAGCTGGATGCATTGGTCTTTGCACCACTCTTGTGCAGTGGGATTACTATACATTCTTTCTATTCCTGCATAATCTTCCCTGTTCTGAGACTCAAATTATATGGCCTGGCCAAAGGCCAGTTCAGCTGAACACTCTTTTAGCACCTGTGCCCATCAGTCCCTATTACTGAATTGTTATTCAGTTTGTGCAACCAGTTCAGTTTGTATATTTTGTGCATTTAGTTTGTACACCAGGTAAATGTGTGAAAATTACTGAATGTTGATAATATCTAAATATACTGCATCCATATGTCGTTCATGATTTTAATAAAGATAGTGCTGGTAAGTTTTGGGATGGTACCATTGTGTACCATCCCAAAAAAGTACTGTCTGTAAAGAATAATCTTAATTATAATATTTTTAATTTTGTTTTATATCTTGACAGGCCAAATTGACACCAATGCAGAAGCATATATAATGTTAGGAATGTTGCTGGAACGACAGAAATTGTACGATGGAGCACTGACTGCATATCAGAGGTATTGACTTTAATTTTATGAATTTTTTCAGTTTTTTCTTGTATGCATAACTGGTGGACAGAACTCATGTTTGACTTAATGGAATGAAACCAGCACTCAGAAAGGAATTAAACTAATGTTTAATGCTTCCAGTACCTCATTATAGGTCCACTGGACCTGCCAGGTCTGGCCTTGGATAATATATACAGATTCAAACAGGGGGGAAAAACTACCATTTTTCATCACAGCAAATTTAGAAATGAAACGTTTTTTTTTTTTTAATCTGCAGCAATCCTTAAAAGGCAACCTAATCAAAATAAAAAAAATGGATACATTAAACTTCCCAAAATATGGAAAGCATTCTTAAGGATTCTTAAGAATGGAAAAAAAATTTAATGATCCCGTGTTACAATCAGTGCTTTTGGCAGGTGCTCACAAAGGGCACTCTACCTAGTTAGGACCTCTAGACTTTTATGTTGCCCTTGTATGTGCTACTATTTTATTCCCTGAAATCTTTGTGACTGAAATGGAATATTGAAAGCATTAAACATTAGTTTTAATCCTTTCCCAGTGCTGATTTCATTCCATTGAACCTCTGACATTAGTTTTTCTCGTGGTGTTGAATAAAGTAATTCAGTTAAAAAATATGGAACTTTTGGATATATAGGGCTGTTTTACATATGTATATATATATACACATATGTAAAATATGTATCTTACACTTACTCAATTCTTGAGAGAGATCCCACTCGTGAACTTCAAAATCGTACCAACAATTTATTGAAAACAACTTCTGAACTGTCTAGAAACATTCGCCTTTCTCTTCGCTCTCTCCATCTGCTCATGCCACACATATATGGAGTTCCCAAGATCCACAAGGAAAATACCCCACTTTGTCCCATTGTTGAGGGCATTGAGTCACCAACATACAACCTTTCAAAATATCTTAGATGTTTTTCTGGAAAGTCTTCGTCTTTTATTAACAACTCTGCAGATTTTGTATCATACATTAAAGATATTACTGTTCAAGAAAATGACATCATGGCTAGCTTTGACATAGTATCCTTGTTTACAAATGTTCCTACAGATGAAATCCTGACACTACTCAAAGATAAGTTATCTAAAAAAATGTTAGCCTTACTCATTGCATCAAGTCTGGATATTTTAGATTTCAGGACACCATCTACAAGCAAAATCATGGTCTAGCAATGGGTAATCCTTTATCTCCTGTACTTGCCAACATTTATCTGGAAGATTTTGAAGTTAAAGCTATCTCTTCCTATTCCTTAGCACCTACAATGTTCCTGTGCTGTTCACAGTTTTTATCTTCAATGTTTAATGTTTTTTTTTTTTTTGTATAAAAACTCCTGAAGAAGGCTATAAAAAGCCGAAACTAGTTGTGTGATACCATTAAACCTTTTTCCTTTACTCTCGGTTTATGTCATTCAATTCTTTTAAAAAAAATATATATGTGTGTGTGTGTGTTAGGCCAAGTGGTCTGTTGAGGTTAAGACATAGAAAACTTTTGCCACTTCTGGCTGGTTTGTCTGTTGTTGCATAGATAAAAGTGAGATAAATTAACCAGCTACTCAGTGTTTCTTGTGTTATAGATGGGATTCCAATTTGTGTCTTTTTCAGTCAAGGAACTTTTTTTTTTTCTAGAGTCAGTTGAATGATCATTTTCTGTTGTGTATGCTTGAATAACTTTTATTTTACATAAAAACTGTAGATAATGGCATTTGAACTGATAAAGAGATATTCATAAGAGAGGAAAAAATAAATTATTGAACTTACTAACATTTTGCTGATTTTCTACCCATCATCTTCAGAGTTTAAAATTATAACTGTGACAAGCACACAGGCACTCAGCTAAATCATTAGAAGCAATTCAAATTGTAACTGGAACATGTCCTAACATGGTGCCATCTATGGGCTGGATAATCATAACGATAATTTTGAAAAGTCAGGCTGTCTGGTCTCAGAGCGATCTCCCAGATCTTTGGCAAATTAATGCAGCCATACTGGTTGGGAAGAAATGTTTCATATGCTGATTCTAAAAGTAGCCATTCAGACCTATAGCAATGTCTATGCAATACTGATGTCTTCTTCCATTTAATTCTGTATGAAGAAGTATATCCAGAGCAATGGTCCACCAGTCCTCCCATCTCACCATACAGATGATCATAGTTTTTTGTGTTCTTCAAGGCAGATGTTAACTGATCTACAGTCTCACCAGAGAGTAATCTTTTGTTAGTAAATTGTGGGTTTTACTGGGTATGCAACATTGTATGTGTTGCATACAGAGAAAACCCCGATTTACCTACTGGTTAACCAGTGATGTGGTTACTCGGTATCATTGTATGTTTACAATGTTTTTTTGTTACACATCCAGCCAGTCCAAAAAATGGTTCATTATTTTAATGTAAAAGCATTGCCAAGAAAATTGACAGCATCTGTTGTCACTAAGTTTATGTGGAAACCGTTTGCTGAGGTTTAACCTTCCATGTTGATGCAAATGTAAATAAATGGTTTTATCACTCAAATTGAATTTTTCTGCAGTCATCTTGCATGCTTAACTTGAATCTTACTCTCTGGCCCTTAGTTTATTGTTATCACTGAAAGTTACTTATTCCTCATGGGAGTGCATCATCAAGTGATTCATCACTTGGAGCAAATAGTTTGAACCATTTCTGGACTGAACATTTGGTCAAAGCCTTCTCCAAATGCCATGTAAGTTGCTGGTTGCTTATATTTTATTTATGCTCCATTTATACTCATTGAGTAAATATGCTTGAATAACTTCAATTGGAATTGCATTTTTTCATCACTTTTCACTGTGTTGCTGAGCCACACGTCATGCTTGCTAAGTATTAACTCAATGTCACATGTACTTTAGAGTTCATTGATAATTAAGTAACATCTACAATGACCTGCACATAATTTTTGCATCTTATTTCTGCATATTTTGGGCATCTTGTGTATCAGACCTCCCATCTTCTTCATATACTGGAAGACTTTAAAAAAAAAACATGCTATCCACAAAACTGTACTTAAGCAATAATAATACAACAATTCACCATTTATCCAACCTTTAAAACAATGACCCTTCATTTAATCAACTTTTGGTAGAGCACACCTTAATTGTACTTCAATTATCCAATCCTTCAATCATCAGAACTCACCATTCTGATAATTGAAAAGTTGGATAGATAAATGGTAGATTGTAATAATGGTTATCATAATAAGAACTTTATGGAAAATGTTATTCTTTACTCCATTTTTCATTTTGAAAAAATAAATTTTTAATAATCATTTTATAACATAATTTATTGTGATACCTTTCGCAGAGCTGTAACACTTCTAGAAAAGGAAGATCAGTTTGGCAATGCAGAGAAAGCTCGCATAAATTATGCAAGACTTCTTGGGTAAAAAGATCATTCACTTATATATTTTTATTATTTTCATATGATATTTAGTAATTGTGAACTTTGTAATTCTAATGATTATTAATAATTTCTTATGTGAAGCATCATTCACTTATATATTTTTATTATTTTCATATGATATTTAGTAATTGTGAACTTTGTAATTCTAATGATTATTAATAATTTCTTATGTGAAGCAATAGTAAACAATATTTTATGAACAAGTTTGTTCTTTATCTATAGCACTTTTCTTCTCTTCATTGCTTTTGCAGACTTTGATGAAATTTAGTGTAGAAGATTCTTAAATTTCATCAGAGTCCATCAGACTGGTGAACAGAAGAAATTTTTAATAATTCAATACAATAATTCAATTTTGTTGCATAGGTGTAATTTTGTCTACCATTTAAAAACTGTGATTTTACTTATCACTTGACATTTTATCAAGGGACATTTTTATGTGTGTATTTTCTATTTTATTTTGCTGCACATTATTTACTGAAGTTATAAAGGTACAGAAAATACTGAGGTAACAGTAGGATCAAAGGGGCAGGGATGAATTGCATACTTATTATGAATAAACAAAAAAAGAGACTCTCATCAATTTAATTTATGCATACATCTAATTAATTACTGTGTTTCCTCTGAAATTAAATAACCGTGGAAATTGCAAGTTATATCAATGAAAGAGGCTATCAGTATGAATAAACAAAAAAAAAAAAAGAGACTCTCATCAATTTAATTTATGCATACATCTAATTAATTACTGTGTTTCCTCTGAAATTAAATAACCGTGGAAATTGCAAGTTATATCAATGAAAGAGGCTATCAGTATGCTCGTAAGTTAAAACAGAACCTAACAAACAAGTCATTTTATTACTTTGAATATCAGACAATTATGGTATAAAATCACATGCAAGAGGAGGACAAAACACACACACATGAAAAATTACAAAATTATTCTGAATAAACAGAAAAGAGACACTCATAAATTTAATTTTTATACCTGAACTTATTGTCATGCACATAGCTCATTAATATTTGGCATTTTCCACACTGTAAAATGAAATTACTCCGTGGCACTTGCAAGTTATCTTGGAAAACAGACTGTCAGCAATTGTGCTAATAAATTAAAATGCAACTTAATAAACAAGTTATTTTATTACATTGAATATTAGACATTTACAGTGTAAAATCAGATGAAAGAGAATAATAAATTAAACTAAAACCACTCACTAAAAATAGATATATCTATGGTTCAAATTACTACAAAAAATGACTAAGCTCATTCAATTCAGTTAAAACTACATGATACAGTTAATTTATTGGCAACAAGGAGGTGGGGATGCAGCTTGTATCTATCAGCTTGTCTATTATTTACAATATTTCACTGCATACCCAGTTTAAGTATAAAAATCATTTACAGCTTATCTGTTAATATGTATGTTTAAACTTGTGATAGTTATACATGAAACTTTAATGGTTTATCACAATAGATAAAAAATTTATTTATTCAGTTATTCTTTGTTTTCATTGTTGCCATTAATCTTGAAATTTCCTCAGTTACTGTATTATAAAATATTGGAATAAAATATTTAGGTTTTTTTTTTTACATGATCTGTTATGATAAACTATTGAAATTGATTTTACTAGTATAATTGTCTGTTAAGCAGATATTACCACTATTAGTTAATATCTTTACTGAAACTGGAATTTTTATATGTGGTTCCCACCCATGAAAGGTTATTAGCAAACATATGGTACATTTGTACCATGGGTGTGCTAATAAAAAAATACAAAATATAATATATTTTTTGTATTTTTTTATTTATTTTTACTTCGTCCAGAAATCTGCTATAGAGACCAAATATGGAACTTTTTTTCAAGCCACTTCAGAGCTCTAATAAGTGAGGTGGTGGTCTTACACTGAGTGATGAAATTCATCTCCCATTCTAAAAATGCAAGTGGCGATAGTTCTATGATAATCTGAATCACATGAACCCTCCCTGTCAAGAACTACACTGTTTCCTACCTTGTAGCTGCATCATGTACTGGAATACATTAAATTAATGCACATCTAATATAAAACTTTAGGACACATACCATCATACCACTTTTCTGCCCACTGTACCTTATAGCATCACTTTATTTGTTCCTCACCTCTAAACATCAACTAAAGCTAAACATCCACTTCGACATTATACAAATAAAAATCTCAGTTAATTATTTATCATCATCAAATTTCTGATATGTACCCTCAGGGGTGTACAGGATATTATGATGGTGCTACATAAAAATTATTTATTTTATTAATTACTAGGAGGGCTATGCCCCCTGGCGCCCCCCCCCCTGTGTTCCGGACTGGTAGGCCGGTTCTCCTAGAATTTTGAAGACTCAACACTCAGGGTAGCTCCTGAGTGTTGAATATTCAAAAGGAGGGCCCCCCCCCCCAGCACCGACGCTGCCCAACCCTCCGAGTTACAGAGTGGTAGGCCGGTTCTCCTTGAATTCTGATTACTCTAAAGGGGGAGTACCCCCCCCTGTTCCCTACGGCACCCAACCCCCTGAGTTCTGGACTGGTAGGCCAGTTCTCCTTGAATTCTGATGACTCGAAAGTGGGGCTCTTCCCCCCCCCCCCTCCAGCCAAAAGGCTGCACATTTGAATCCTGCCATGGGCATGGATGTTTGTGATTGTCTGTGAAAGTGGAAGTGGTGGGGTAGTTGGTGGATTTGAGTGGTAGAGATGGAGAATTGTAGAGTAGGTACCCGGTACCCTCCCTTGATAAGTCCTTGGACTCCCTGGAGGTGTCATAATAATAATAATTATAGTTTATAATAAAACATTTTGTCCATTACTAATAGTACCCTTTTAATATAATGAGAAGAATGTTCTTTGCTCAGAAAATACATATATGGATTTCTCATGATAATGTAAAACTTTCATAAGGGCTCTTTTATTTGATGGTGAATTAGTAAGCCTCATATTGAAGTAGTAGATTCCTCCTTGGAACATGATTCAGTCTATCCTCCTGCAAAACAGCATGCCAGTCAGAGAAAGAACACATACAGTTAAGAATAAAATAAAGCCAGCAGATTATATAATGTAGTTTGATGTTGCCTCGCATGATAAGTCCTGAATCTTCATGCTTCTTCTCCCCTCCCCTCCTGCAAAAATAAACAAAAAAACATTCGACTACACCTGTGCTGTTACCCATCTTACCTGCTATGATCAGAAATGTTTATTTCACTTTTGCCATTTCTGTGCACTGCTTTCAGATCTGCCTAACATGATTGACTTTTGTTATAGTAAACCTGTACAGACCATAGGAATAGTTTATCATCGTGGATAATTTGCTATAATGAATTTCTTTAGAATAGCATCTTGTTTATGGGATTTGTTTGAGTATACTTTTCTCTAGTTTAAAAAAATGTGATTCCAATTAATTTAAATTAAAAACTGATCATTTTTTTGATTCCTTGAGCTTCAGATTAGATGAGAACCACTCTATTTAAGCATTTTCAATCAATAATTATAAATTCTTCAACAGCCTTTTGTGCAAATTTCAGGCAGAAATCAAGCAGGATATTAAACTCGAAGTTTCTTTCCACAAAACAAGTAAACTGTCCAACAAACATGTATTTTAACTGAAACTATACATTTTTCTCATGGATTTAACTGTCAATCATTGATTCTAAATAACTAGAATATAATTTGATTTGTGACATTGATACAATCCTTAGTTGCTGTTACATATAATTCCAACTACTAACCGTGCTCAAACTTGCTTAACTTTTTGCATGAACCATTAGTAGCAGAGGCTCTACCAATTGACCAACCTGATATATATATGATGAACTTACTATACTTTACATAAAAAATATAATGAAATAAAATACAGACATGAATCGCCCAGAATGTGTTGTTTGAATGGAAGAGTAAAACTGAATGAAATCACAGCTCCTCCTGAACCAATATTATCACTCATTACAATGCATCATCCACAGTCTCATCAATTTGTTGAAACTATTTGAGCTAACAATTCTGCATTTCAAATGACATCATTTGGTGTAAAGCAGATAGTTGAAAGGGAGTTCATGCTTACTTTCAAGGTGCAAGGCCAAGTGTACCATTTGACTGGAAGTTTGTTACCATTCTAACCAAATGATCATCACTTTTTTACAAATTTATTTCATTTCAAACCTACGTGAACAAGCAGCTTTCTGTTGTAGCATATCACAGGTTGAACTCAGAAATTGTATTTGATTTACAAAGACTGTTACATCAGCATAACGTGTATATATATAGACACACACACACATACAAGCTTTTAAGTTGGCTATAAAGAATGCTAACAATGTGCAAGAACTAAGACTGGCCATACATGCAAACTGAACACCAGTAGGATATCATGCAAGAAGATTCAATGTGCCTACAGGTAATGAAGAAGTAGTTATTGTCATTACTGGGCAAGAATTTAACCGACATAATTTTACATGGTTACAGAGACATAATTTTACATTGGCACAATGATAGACTGAAACGAATATGTGTGACACATAGAGCCTATAATGCACTTCAATATCCACTTTTATTTTGCAGAGGAGAGGATGGATATTGCATTGATTTGCCACAAATGAATCCAGGAAGTGAACCTACAAGTAGAGAAACAGTTTCAGCAATGAATTTTTATGCATATCACATTATGGTCCAGATGGAAAATTTAAATCCACTACATAGATATAGTCAACTCATCGATCAGTACTGGGTTGAAATGTATGCTAAAATTGAATCTGAGCGAATCACTTACATGCAATTAAACCAAAGTAAACTTCAGATAGATAATTATATACATCTCTGCAATGCATTGCTTGCTGATTAAAATGCTTCAAACATTGCCTTTTCTTTCATAGAAAGTCCCCATTATTTCCACGAAAATACTCAGGATACAGTGGTCTGTGTTGGAGTGTATGGTGGTGCTAACCTTTTCATTACTTTCATGTGCAACAGTAATTGGTCAGTGATTTTGGAAAATTTGCTACCTGATAATAGGACTTATGACAGGCACGACATCATTGCAAGGGTTTTTTCACGGCAAGCCGATGAAATTATGAATCTCATCATCAAGCACAAGATTTTTGGAGTGTGGAGGTGCTATATATATTCAGTAGAATTGCAAAAAAAGGGGATTGCCACATGTTCATATATTAATTTGTTTCAAAGATAAAATTAGGAGTCATGAAATCAATTCCATTATAAGTGTCGAGATACTTTCTCCTCAATGTGACAAAGAATTGTTCGATATCATACATATGGTGCATGATCCATGCAAACCTGTTCATCCAAACTCACTGTGCATGAAGTCAGGAACATGCACAAAGAGATATCCAAGATTATTTATCATTGAAACTCAACAGGTGAGGATGAATATCCACTGTATCATCGATATGCTCCTTCAGATGGTGGCCGAATTGCTACCATACATAATAGCCAAGGAACTTTCGAAATTGATAATTGTCATATAGCGCTTTATAATCTGGTTTTGTCACAAGCCTTTAATGCACACATAAATGATGAAATTTGTTCCATGAAATCCATCAAATATGTATGCAACAGGTAACCCTCGTATAACGCAGATGTTAGGTTCCACAAAAATGCCACGTTATATAAATCGTGTTATGTGAGACTCAGATCACATAGAAAAAGTAGGGTTAGGTTCCAAAATCGTTTTTTTTTTTAAGATTATATGAACAATGACATATCCAACAAAAATATTTTTTTATTTAATTCAGGTAATTCATGTAAGTTAATAAAACAAACTATGAAACAAATATATATTATAAAATTATAAATTGTACATAAACTTCATTGCACATAATACATAAATGTTTTAGGCAAAATAAAATAAAGTGTATATTTTAATCGTCATCACTCTCTGCAAAACTAACATTTCGTAGATGTTCTTTATTTACGAGTGGCCGAACGCCGTCATCACTTGAAATCTCTTGGACATCATTAGTATAATTCTCATTGCATACTTAGGCTGGTTTAGTTATCAAGAAGTCAGATAAGACCTTGCTTACCACTATGTTGCAATTTTTTATTACGTTCATAATAGAGCTAAACAAATATCCAATTGTCTCGTGAATTTCCCGGAGCTCTCCATTGAGAGATCATTATCCATAAAATAAATTTCTTCTCAAGTCCAATCCTTCTGCTAATTTCTTTAAACTGAATTATTTAATGGATTCATCACAATCAGAATCTTTGGCAGAACTTTCCCTGCCATTTGGTTCGACGTCATCTGATTGACCAACCTGATATATATGATGAACTTACTATACTTTACGTAAAAAATATAATAAAATAAAATACAGACATGAATCGCCCAGAATGTGTTGTTTGAATGGAAGAGTGAAACTGAATGAAATCACAGCTCCTCCTGAACCATTATTATCATTCATTACAATGCATCATCCACAGTCTCATCAATTTGTTGAAACTATTTGAGCTTACAATTCTGCATTTCAAATGACATCATTTGGTGGAAGCAGATAGTTGAAAGGGAGTTCATGTTTACTTTCAAGGTAGGCCAAGTGTACCATTTGACTGGAAGTTTGTTGCCATTCTAACCAAATGATCATCACTTTTTACAAATTTATTTCATTTCAAACCTACATGAATGAATGTTAATTGTACCAGTTCTTCCTCATTTAAATCTATTTCTCCATCAATTAATTCACTATTGAAGAGATTGGAGCACTTATGAAGTTTGCAAAGGTTGAGTCTCATGTGCTGATCGAAACCGAATGTATCTTCAGTCTTGTTTAATTGTTACCTTGGCAGTTTACAGTGGGTGGATTTATCACTATTAACAAATGCGTATATTGCAAAAGCATTCTAAGTGGCCATTACTATAAAAATATATTTTTTACGTAAAAAAAAAGCATTACATATTGTATGTAACTCATCAAAAAATAAAGTGCTCAGCTTGAGATTAACACACTTATGATTTTTAATGCGCCTTCCTGGCAGAAATTGAAGACAATTGTCAACAATAAATACTTTATACGGTAAACAATTGACGTACATGCATGCTAAAGTTTATTTCCCCTAATATAAATTCGCTACTTATAACTACATGCGCGATACGGGTAGATGCAAATTTAACGAAGATAAAATTTGATTTTTAAGTCATGCGTTGAAAAATATGAAAAGATAAAGGGTTACTACAGTTTGTAGACCATTTTATATCGAAACTGCATTGTATAAGTACCCATTCAACAAGGGTTACTACAATTTGTAGACTGCGTTGTATAAGTACCGCGTTATACGTGGGTTACCTGTATATCAACAAGGGCTCATACCAAGCTATGCTTTGTTTGCAAAATGAACATAATGAAATTGATCTATACAAAAGCAGATGATACATCAATACCTCTGAAGCAGTTTGGCAGATTTTATCTTTTGATATTCATGAGCACCATCCAACTGTAGTTCATCTCGAAAATGGTCAAAGAGTTTACTTCACAGAAAGTAGCACACTCAGTATATTGGAATCACCAAGGGACACAACATTAACAGCCTTTTTTAAGTTAAGCATCAAAGATAATTTTGCCCAAACACTGACCTATAATGAGGTACCTACATACTATACTTGGCGTCAGAACAAATTTCAATGAAGAAGATAGGATGCCAACATTGACAGTTATCCTGTTGTGAAAAGAACAATGCTCTAGGTTGTCTTTATAGAATGCATCCCAATAAATCCTGAATGCTTTTATTTACAAATGCTCATGATGCATGTGAAAGGACCGAAATCATTCAGTGACCTAAGAACAGTAAATGGTGTAGTACATCTGACATACTGGGATGCACGTAAAGCTTTGAATTTGATAGAAGATGACGCTCACTGATTCAATTGTCTCTGCAATGCAATAATTTCAAACTCACTGTCATCTTTGCACCTTTTGTTTGCTGTAATCTTGGTTCACTGCAACATGACTTACCCTCTATCGTTATGGCCAACTTACAAAAATCATTTTTCAGAAGATATCTTACACCAAGAACATTCTACTCGTTCTCAGGCTCAGTTTAATGAAGCATTACTGAGACTTGAATCAATTGTTAAGTCAGTAAGTGACAAAAGTGTTAAAGATTTCAGTCTTCTGATACCAAAAATCCTTTGCACTAAATACAGATTTATTCCAAGAAACCTCATGCAATTTCAATGAAATTCAGGATTTATTAAATCGGCATGAACAATCACCAACTTCAGATCGAGCTGAAATTTTTCATGATGTTTTAACAACTGTGAAAATCATTCAGGAAAACTGTTTTTCTTGGATGCTCTCTGTTGCAAGGGGGTCAAACTGCTCATTCTACTTTCCAAGTACCACTTACAAGTTTCACTAATGATATCCCTATTGTGCAATATATCAAACAAAGTAATTTGTTGAAATTATTTCAAAAGGTTTCTTTGATTGTTTGGGATGAATATACAATGTCCCACGAAACATCTGTTGAAGCAGTTGACAGAACACAGAGGGATATCAGATCAGATGATCAAAGAATGAGTGGAATAACTGTTTTATTTGCTGATGGTTTTTGACAAACACTGTCCATCGTATCCTGTGGAACCAGGGTGGACGAAGTGAATTCCTGCTTTAAAAAATCGTTACTATGGCATGATATAGAGAAGTTTTCTCTCAAAACCAGTATGTGTATTCACTTACATGGAGATTCTAATGCACATTCCTTCTTCTCAAAAATGTTAAAAATTTGCAATGGTGAAGTACAGCAAAGAGACGGAAAATTATATTAACACGCCTAAATATTGGGAAAATTGTCTGAACTGTTGTGCACCATCTACTCATCTATTGACAACATAACAGAAAAGTCATCTTCTTGGTTCAGGGAGAGAGCTATCCTTGCACCCCGAAATGACAGCATATCAATAATGAATGAGTTGATTCTTAATAGGGTTAATGGATCTGTTTACCAATCAGTAGATATTCCTGTGGATGTAAATGATGCAGTTTATTTTCCAAAGGAATTTTAAAATTTGCTTAATCCACCTGGATTTGCGTAGTCATGAAATTAAATTGAAAATAGATGTTCTTATTATGTTGCTCCAAAATTTGCTCTCCCCCCCCAATGTTTGCAGTGGAACTAGGCTTCAAGTAAAATCGCTGAAAGCAAATATGATAGAAGCTGTGATATTTACGTCCTGGTATCAGAGAAATTGTCTTCATTCCTCAGATACCCCTTATTCCTTCAGACTATCTACTTACATTCAAACAGTTACAATTTCCAATAAGAGTTTGCTTTGCAATGACGATTAATAAAGCCCAAGGACAAACCCTTAGATATGCACATTTAGATTTAAGAGGTGAATGTTTTGGACACAAGCAGTTATATGTAACATGTTTTCAAGTTAAGCAGTCCTGAGCATTTAATTATTTTTGTCGAGGATGATGAAACTTCTAATATTGTTTACAAAGAAGTGTTAATGCTTATAATTCTACACCGGGATGAAAACACCAGTACCAAATACTCGAGTAAATACCCTGAAGTGAACCATTGGCAGTATAAGTTCACCTCGGCAAAGCAGGAGGGCTCAGCCAATTTAATATAAAAGCACATATTTTGTGATGAATATTTCATCACTTCATTAAAGTGAACCCTCACACATGCAGGAAAAAAGAAAAAAAAGAGAGAAAAAAGACTTACATGAAGCAAGAATAGAATGAAAAAGAACATTACAAAAAATGAACTAACATTTATGCTTTCTACCACTCTCTGGCCAGTAATATGATACTATCAGGGAAATGTAACAAAATACACAGCCAGTAGACAATAGAGAACAAAGGCTTGTTACATAAAAGTGTATGTGAAAAAAACTGTGTAAGAATTGAATATACATATATCAGATTAATAGTTACACATTTTAAAATTTTTAAACCACTGGTGGTTTAAAATTTTCAAAATAGTTTGATTTTAGCATTTTTTGGAGTTGCCTCAGATTTGACAAGACTAATACATATGATGTAATTATGATATAATGAAACATGTCTTAATATTTATATTTTTTTTTCTTTTTTTTTTAGTATCAAAAATCAACAAGAAGCAGCCATCAAACACTATATGCTAATCAAAAAAGTTGATACTTCAGTTTTATGTAGCTTGGCTCTTTGCTTATATTCACATGGACAATTTGAACAGGCATTCAAAGGTAAATGTTATTTGAAGTCTGATTCTTTGATTAGTAACTCTTCGTTGGATTTCTAGTATAAAGACCACATATTTAGTAATGTGAACTAATTTCATGAAATTAATAATAAAACCCATAAGGTTTTATTATTAATTTTAGAGTAAAAATTAAACATATAATTAAATTAATAATAGAGTAAAAACAACATTGAATTAAACAGTATGAATGTGATAGAACAAAGCTATTATTACTCTCACATTGGCATAATGACTTAAAAAGTTATTGAATTATTATTACGTAACACCTTCAGGGAGTCCAAAGACTCATCGAGGGAGGGCACCTGCTCTACAACTCTCCATCTCCAACAATCCACCAACCGCAGCTACCTTCATCTACACCAACGCCATCCACTGCAGACTATCACCACCACTATCATTTTCACAATCATTCACAAACATCCATGCCTACGGTAGGATTCGAACCCACAGTTCGAATATGCTAAGCACTTGGCCAACCAGGCTGGCAAGAAGAATTGAAATCTCTAACATCAAACTTCCCTTAGTCCCAAGAATTTATAGAATCCTGAAAATCCATAAACAAAAAGTTCCTTTTGCATCCTATCATGGACACCAGAGATTCTCCAACTTCCAACCTA
The DNA here is from genome assembly GCF_054136105.1 of Typopeltis vanoorti. Classification (NCBI taxonomy): domain Eukaryota; kingdom Metazoa; phylum Arthropoda; class Arachnida; order Uropygi; family Thelyphonidae; genus Typopeltis; species Typopeltis vanoorti. Next base: position 140,486,544 of record NC_143551.1, on the reverse strand, counting down.
GCAAAATATTTTTCAAGTATGATAACTCCATACACAGGCAAAACAGAATCATATGTGAATAATGGCTTAATTTTTTTTTTTTTTAAAAAAGGATAAAGTATTTAAAAATAGAATCTTCAGACATCTTAGAAAATTTAGATGCAGTCAGCTTTCAGCTCCCTAGAGATGACATGTTGCTTCTTCAAGAAATTTTTTTCTACTGAAAATGTGTTCAAATTCCAAGATAAATATTGGGAACAAACACAAGGACTTACTATGTTTTCTCACCCTCCCTCCATTACCAGTCCTACCAAACCAATTTGTAGAGAACTTTTAGAGATAAGCCATTGAAAAATATCATAGAAAACCAAAATAACTTGGCTGTGTCACACATTGATGTTGTATTCACTATTTATTTGGGAACAACTGAAGAATTAGAGTAATTCAAAAATAATCTTGAACACTTGCACCCAAACATAAAATTCACTGTAAAACTTGAGGATCACAGAAAATTACCTTTCCTTGGCATCTATGTAGAAGTACCTGAAGAAGGGGGGGGGAGAGTTGTTTCAGTACAGAAAACGAAACTGGGAGATTCTTACATGCTGCTTCACACCACCATCCATTGCAAAAGAGATAAGCATGATAAAAATGTTATGAGACGGTCTACAATAGCTCCGATACCACAGAAGAAAGAAATAAAGAACTCCTTTACCTTAAACTCTCTCTCTCCCTTAACAAAAATTTGGTTACTCCTCCTACAGTTCCTTCCAACAAGATTTCAGAAATGCAATCACCTTATCCACATCAAGAATGTAATGGACAGCAATGCTATGCAATTATGACATTAAAATGGCTTCTATCCCAATGCAAGATTTCTAAGTTCTTGCATCCATCAAAATTCCACATTCTCTCATAAAGATATCTGGAATGTATAAAATTCATTGCTTTTCCACCATTTATAATGGTGGAAGAACAGTGAAGTTTTAACATGTATAATGCTATGCATTATACTTCTGAAAGTGTGAGTTTTCATTATGGGGTCACTAAGGCAATTAATGTCATTAGCTTCCATGTACAAGTACCCTAGTTGTGAAGATTCTTCACACACAAACTCTTCTTGCTTACACTTGGATAAGGGATTAAACAAGAATAGAATTATTTAGCAAATTTAATTTATAACCATAACCAAGCAAAAACATTTTACAAAAATCAAGGCTTGGTTCAACACCAAGTTTGGTCTGTGTTTATTAAAAATCTGATAGGCAAGGATCTGGAATATGACATGCATCATGGAATGTGACAGCAAAACTATCTATTAGATGTTATATTACAAACATACACATTGTTTAATTCTATGAGTTTTTCACTATGAAATTTGATAAATGTACATTAAATTACCAAATCTGGAAAAACAACAGTTCTTCCAAAAAGAAATAAGCAAAGTGTTATAATATTGATATGAGTGAAGATTTGGATAAAAACTACCAAATAATAAATAAATTTCACCAGAGAGCTTGGTGAAATTAACAAAAATAAGGATGAAAGAAAATTATCTGAAGAAATCCTAAACCTTCACAGAAAGAGAAGAGAAATGAAAAGAGATCTAGACAAGATAGTAGAATAAAATTAAGGAGAAGGATAACACAAAAAAAAAATTAGAAACTTAAGAACAAGAAAAATCAGAATTACAATAGAAAATGTCTAAAAGGAGTAAGAAAAGAGTTATTTATAGGACAAAACAAATTAATAGCCCTTAAAGATGAAAGCGGAGTATTAATTTAAGACAAAGAACAGGTTATAAGATGAATAAAATCCTATTAAAAATTGTATGATAATTCCCAATACTTAAGCCAGTATGAAAACAACAATGTAATACCCAAATGGAAGGAGAAGAAATATGCCCCGATATTTTAAAAGAAGTTTACTATGCAGTGGATAGCATGAATAGTGGAAAGACACCAGGTGAAGATGAGATATTTATAGAAGTTTTGAAAGCAGTTGGTGAACTATTTATAATGGTGGGAATTCAGTGGGAATAATTATTATTCCTACTGAGTTGGAATAATAATTATTATCATTGTTTGGCATCTCCATGAAGTGTTTGGACTCATTACAGAAGTGCACGTCACTCCATTATACACTATGACACCATGACCATGAATACACATCATCTTCTACTGGCCACCACCACAAATAGTATTTTTTTGGCGAAAAAACCCAATTTTCTGGGAGAAAAAACTCTGCTACTTCCATATGAGATCAGCTAACTCATTGAAACTTCAGTTGAAAAAGACCTCATAAATATTTTTCTCATCATGACAAGAATCGAACTTAGGTCTTTTCCAATCAAAGGGTGCAATGTTCTGTTGTTCTCCCAATTGTGCTATGGATGCTACCGCTATCTATATTATAGTTTTTAAAAAGAGCAACTTAGGAAATGTTAAAAATTAATATACAAAACTTTTACAAAAATCATTAATAACAGAATACAAAACAAACTAGATTTTTGCAACCTCCAGAATAGGCAGGATTCAGAACAACAACAACAGTACTATTGATATATATAGTAATAAATCGAATCATTGAAAAAACAAATGAATACAAAAAAGATTTGGCCTTTGTTGATTTTGAAAGGCATTTGATATAATCTCAACATTAGCTATTTGAGAAGCCCTAAAAAAAAATCAAGGAATTGGAAAAAAAAAAAAAAAAACATATTGATATAAAAGATATATTTCAGTGATTACACAACATTTTTTTATTATTCAGTTATATAAAACACTGAAATAATAGTTCCCAACAAGTTTCGTAAATCGTAGGATTTACATCTTCAGGGGGTAAATAGTATAACTTAAAGTTTAAACAAGAGAATTAATAAATACAAATCATAACCGTCTGGCTATTCATAAAACTCAAATAACAGAATGCAGATATATAACGTTATTGACGTTGAACAATACTGGACGATGTCACGTGTTCTTGTTCTCATTCATACAGTCCGAGCTCAGATTGAGGTAGATTTTTTATTAGAGCTGACCACACTTGATGGAGAATTAAACCTTGATTTTTATTGCATTGGGTTGGGTTTTTTAGCATATTAGCAGCTTCTTTAAATTTTCTTATATAACTGTTGTTTTCTATGTATGACATCGTCGTTTTATGCCAGAGTACATCGTGTCCAGTGGAAGTGGTATGGAAAGCAAGACCCTAGAAGACCTCTTCCCTCCGGACATCTTGAATCTTTTTAAACATTGTATAAACAATACTTTTTTCACCTATAAAGAACATAGAAAACAACAGTTATATAAGAAAATTTAAAGAAGCTGCTAATATGCTAAAAAACCCAACCCAATGCAATAAAAATCAAGGTTTAATTCTCCAAGTGTGGTCAGCTCTAATAAAAAATCTACGTCAATCTGAGCTCGGACTGTATGAACGAGAATAAGAACACGTGACATCGTCCAGTATTGTTCAACGTCAATAACATTATATATCTGCATTCTGTTATTTGAGTTTTATGAATAGCCAGACGGTTATGATTTGTATTTATTAATTCTCTTGTTTAAACTTTAAGTTATACTATTTACCCCCTGAAGATGTAAATCCTATGATTTACGAAACTTGTCGGGAACTATTATTTCAGTGTTTTATATAACTGAATAATAAAAAAATGTGGTGTAATCACCGAAATATATCTTTTGAACCAATTAGCCACAGAAGTCTACGCCTGCAACATATTGATATGCTTATTCATATATATAAAAATTCAGCTGTTTATATAAAATCAGTCACAAATGGAAAAATAGAAGAATGAAACACTGAAATGAAAAATTCAGTGAACTGAATGCAGAAAGTAAAAAGAAATAATTAAATATGAACAAAGAGAAAACAAAAATAATGTGTAATAAATACTAGAAAAATGATATAGTAACCAGCTATGTTTATGTTTACCTTGGACAGTTGATCACAGTAGAGGGAAGCTGTGAAGGAAAAAAATATACATGGAGTGTAACTTTGTTGGTTAGCTTTTGGAAAATACTCTGAAACATTCAAAGGAGATGTTCCAATCTGCTTTAAAAGAAAAATATTCGACATTTGCATACTTCTGGTCATGACACATGAAAGTGAAGCATGCACTGGGACTAAATAATTGACTAAGTTGAGGACTATCCAGAAGAAAATGGAAAGATCACTACATAATATTACCATTCAAGATTGAAAGCACAATATTTGGTTCAGAGCTCAGACTGTGGGGAGAGGCATTGAAACCAGGGCTGGTCCTATGAATTTTGCCACCCCTTCTCCCTAAAAAAACTCTTAATGACGTCTTAAAAGCCATGATGTTAAGCTAAGCTTCAACATGTCTGATCATAAATTCGAAATAGTAGCATTAGCTAATGAAAATTCATAAGTTAATGAAAAATGATCATAAACTATATTTTTACACAAAGAGACAGACAATTAACTCTTTAACGGTGAAATTTTGTTCTGAAAATGTGCATCTTCATGGGTAATTAAAATCAAGCGAAGAAAAGTATACTTGTCAGAGTAAATGCACACTTGCTGTAAATTTTAATTAAATTATAACAAATTGGCAATTATTAAAAGTTAATTTATTTGAAAAATCAATAATTTTATTGCTCCAAAATTCATTAATATCACATACTATCAATGCAATCTAAAAAAAAATATTGTTTTTTAAAAACCATGAAAAATCCATGAACATAGAAAAAAGTATTGTAATTTGGTACAATTATGGTTTATAAAAAAATCGGATTCAACTTGCTAAAAAAACACTACAAATTAGGAGCGCATTGCACGATCTTTTTTTAAAAAGTTTTTCGTAGAGTTTTCATTATTTTCTGGGGATAATTAGGCACCGTTTGCACAGTTCTCACAAGAACACACAATTTAAATTCTCATTTAAATTGCATGCAATGGTATTTTATTTGCTTCGCATACATTATTTTCATAAAAAATGCAAAAAATCATTGATCATTAGATTCCTTTATAATAATAAGAGAAATGTATTTTTTTATTTTTTACTAAAATTTTAATTTTTGTCACGAAGGTAATTTATTTTTTTACATGACAAGTATATTTTCTGAATGCCTTTAAATAGTTAAAAGAAAGAAAGAAAGAAAATAATGTATTACTATTAATTTCCATGTAAGTAATGCTCATCACGTCATGTAGAATGAAGAACTGCTAAATCACAAACACATAACTATAGTAAATATAATTTTTATTTAGATTTTAGAATACGTGTCATGTCTTAACATAAGTTAATTTACATTTTCACTGTTGAAAATTAACTTTTTTTGTTTTCATATCCACAAAATCACAAATAAGGCCAATGTAGTCTGATTTCTGACTGATTTCATGTTCGAATGAAATCATGGTAAGAATTTTCAATTGAGTTTCAGCCATTGTAGAATGTAAATAAGTTTTAATAAGCTTTTGTTTTGAAAGACTACGCTCGCTGCTTGGTAAAAGAGAGCATTTGCATTTAAAGTATCGTTGAAGATTACTTCAGAACCGGCTACATTTCCTGGGCTCACCCCAGTGTAAAACACGAAAAGACACGGTCATCACATCAATGTTTACACTGCACTGCGGACTGGTCGGATTCTCACTCATAAATAAGAAACAATGGAAATCTCACATGGAAGACAGAATAACGACCATTGTCACGTCATACAAAATTTCAAATTAATTCAATCATTCTGAAATTTTATATATAATCTAATCTTATAATTCTATATTCATTAAGAATATGTTACTTAATAAATATGCATGTATTTTAACCTCAGATCAAGGTCAACTCATGACCAACAATGGAATTGGAAATAAATGCAAGATAGAAGGTGTTCTGCTATTGTCATGTTGTCTGACATTGAGAGTGCAATGAAGTTTTATTATGTAAAAATTTAACTAATGACATCCTGAAGTCTGGTTTCAACAGAGAAGGAATAAATAACTTTTTTGTGATTTATTTTTTGTATAGGTTAGGCTAATTTTGCTGCTCCATGCAAATGCACATGTTGTACCATCGGTAGAGCCGGCCCTGATTGTAACTGTCATTAAAAGATCCAAATGGCAATGGACAAGTTATACTTCAAGAAGTAAGACTTCATATGATCACAGTAGGAAGGGGGTTGTGAAGAAAAAATTATACATAGAGTGTAGCTTTGTTGGATAGCCTTTGGAAAATACTGTGAAGCATTCAAAGGAGATGTCCCAATCTGCTTTAAAAGAAAAATATTTGACATTTGCATTCTTCTGGCCAAGACACATGAAAGTGAAGCATGCACTTGGACTAAAAAATTGACTAAGTCGGGAACTATCCAGAGGAAAATGGAAAGATCACTACATGATATTACCATTCAAGATAGAAAGCACAATATTTGGATCAGAGCTCAGACTATGGTGAGAGACATTGTAACTGCCATTAAAAGATCCACATGACAATGGACAAGTTATATTGTATTTCAAGAAGTAAGACTCAAAAATGGACAAAGTTGATATCTGAATGGTATCCCAGAAATATGGCAGTGAGTACTAGAGAAAAGCTCAAGATAGGACTAAATGGAGGACTTTCGGAGAGGCCTTCATCCTGCAGTGGACAGAAAATGTCTGATGCGAAGTGATGATATGTACTAGATTGTTGAAGTTTGTGAAAAATGTTTTATGTGTAATTATTATTTCTAGTTTATATATATATATATATATATATATATATATATATATATATATATATATATATATATATTAGTACACCACTTGTGCTCCCCTGATGATAATATGAAACTTGTCAGGTTTTATAGTTATTTTAATAAAATTAGTCTCTCATTATTAAAAATATGTAGTCTTGATACTAGAAGTCCAGAGAACAGTAAATGTCATTTGTTTTCGTAAAATTATTATTAATTTATGTTTTACTTTATGGAATATTGATTAATAATAAGTTGACAGTAACTATATACAGATAGTAAAATTTTAGAAAGCAAATTTAATTTTAAACAAAAAAATTAATTTCTGCAAAAATGTCGAAAACTATTGAACTGTTGAAAATACTAAGAATAAACCAGTTACTTGAATTGGAGGTAGTTTCAAGTAGAGTCGTGTGAACAAAATGAAAAATTGGACAGTCAGATTATGCCTACGATCCCACTGAATGTATCTAGAAAAAGTAGTGGAATTTTTTTGAGACATTAGAAAGGACCTCTGACTTAATGAAAAAGCTAGGAAATGAATTCCAGATCTAAAAATGTCTGATATTTAGGATCTCTAAGAACCACATGAAAGTAGTATTAAATGAGATATCAACGTATAAGTTCAGATTTTTTTTCTCTCTGCTCTGAAAATATGTTGTTTTCATAAATAAAAAAAAGATGAGCAGAAAAATGTTGTGTATTCTTGGTAATGAACCTATGTACAATAATGAAATATACCATTACCTATAGAATAGGTAATAGTACATTTTAGTTTTTATAGACAATTTTTTAGTTAAATTGGTAAATTATATTTGGAAATATATGCTATACTATATTATAATGGAAAAAAGGTTTCAGGTATCTTGTGAGATATTAAAGTGGTTAGCAAATTAAAAGGAAAGATCTACAAATTGGTAGTAAGACCTGCACAGATGTATAGCAGTGAGACCTGGCAGATGACCAAGAGATGGGAGAAGGGAATGGACATAACTGAATTGAGAATGCTGAGACTTGTAAGTGGTGTAACAATATTGGACAAGATCAAAAAAGTCACTGATCAGGGGAACATTGAAAGTAACCCAAGTATCTGGGAAGATTAGGGAATCAAAGCTGAGGTGGTTTGGTCATGTTATGATATGCAGTGAGACAAAAGCTATGTGGGAAGGATAGTGCTGGAGATGAAGCCACCGGGCAAAAGAAGTAAGGGTAGACCTAAACAATGATAGCTGGACAGCTTGAGAGGGGAGCCTTCCGAGACCACAGACTAGAAGATAAAATGGCCTTGGACAGAACTGAGTGGAGGAGGTTGATCTGCTGCTGCAGTAACCCTACTCGAGTGGAAATGAAGAAGATACTATGCTAGAATAAGTAAGATTTGTATGGTGGGGAGCCAGTTGAATACATACATGGAACAAGAAAGAAATCAGCCAAAACACCAGTCTCACATGAAATCTGAGAATCAGATCAGAAATAAAATAGTTGATGAGCATATGGAGGCTTAAGGAAAATTGCCAGAATGGACAGGTGGCACCAGTGTAATGCAGAAATTGTCAAAATACTTATTTGATGTAAAAATAGCAAGAAAAGACAAATAAGGGAATGCTAGAATACAGGTGATCAATGTGCAAGTTAAGAATGCTATAGAAGATAGAAAAGTAAGAGCTGATCAAATCAGATCCTTATATATGAGATCAGTTAGTGGGAGAAAGAAAGAAATAAGAAATTAGCAGTTAAATAGTAGCTGTATTGAATTGTTATAGTATACACAGTGTGACTATGATTTTTTATTCCATTTTTGCAGTGTTTCATCAAGCTTCACAAATGACAGAAAGCACAGAGGATAAATCAAACATCCTTGTTGCAATGGCCTTTGTTGCAAAAAAAATGCAGGGATTGGAAGCATCAAAGCCTTTGCTTTTTCAAAGGTAGGTATATTTTAAAAATTATATTTATATCCAAAATGGAGCCTTGCAGTTTGAAAACAGATGCTGCTTAAATATCTGTTTTTTATCTGATTGAATGTGTAGTCAAATGTCACAGGTACACTTTACAATACATTAAATCTTTAAATTTCAGGGACTAAAAGACTTTGTCCCATCATTGTTGTCTATAAGATGTATATTATACTTTCATATGTAGAATTTTCCTGTTAGGAAAATATAAAAAGATTTTTCATCTGGGCAATGACCTCTTCTACAGATACTTTCATGGACAGTGCTCTGCTGGATTGGCCACTATTATTCCTCCACTCTCCTCCAAATTCATTAAAACAAGAGCCACTGCTAAAGAACACCCTTTTACAGTCTGTCTTGTCTCCCCCTCTCTACCTTCCCCAAAGATTATAACCCTCAGTTCAAGCAAAATGTGAACAGATTCTTCCTTTCTTCTATTCACTTGCCCACACATGGCACTAATGTGCTATAGGTCATGTGGGGACCAGATATTTAAAAAAAAACCATTTGCACTTTTTACATTGATTAGGGGAAGAGTATACCACAGGTGTGCTATACTGGTGCTTTTCAAACTTTTCTGACCACGACCCACAATAAAAAATATATTTTGCATCTCAACCCAGCACGCACACAGACGCAATATATAAGGCTGAGAAGTTATACCCTGAGGGAACTGAGGTTTTACAATATTAGGTAATTCGTGTCTAAGGTAGTCTCATGTCATGCCTCAAAAACTTCACTGCCTTCCAAAATTCAGTTTAATATCTTATGGCCAATATCAGATATTAAGTTGATAAGAATAGATAATACATTTTTATCTTAGCCAAAGGCTAAGAAACATGGGAAAAAAAAGTGTAGATCTGTTCTTAAAAGTTGAAAGTTTATTTTTCACTTGGTTAGAATATAATAAATTTAGTTTAATCCTTTATCCAAGTGTGAGCAAACAAAGTTTGCACCTGAAAGTATCTTCAGGACTGGGATAAGGTGGTGCAACACCAGGACGACTCCTTGCAAAGGTGGAGCAAGCTACTAACACTCCTATCTCAGTATCTCCCATAATGCAAAACACATCTCGTTGCGGATATGTCTAATGTTATGCATTAAGGGATTGCACCACCTTATCCCAGTCCTGAAGATACTTTCAGGCGCAAACTTTGTTTGCTCACACTTGGATAAAGGATTAAACTAAATTTATTATAGATCTGTTCTTAGTTTAATATCTGACAAGGGGCATCATTAGCTCCCAAGATATTAAACTGATTTTTCTTTACTACGTACACTCAATGGACAAAACATTAGAGATACCTACCTAATAGCATGTTGGTTCTCCTCTAGCATGAAAAACAACCTGTACTCTCTGAGGATGACTCCACCAGATGCTGGAGGTAATTCCAGCCATGCATGTTGTAGCATTGTCTACAACTGCAGCTTAGCTATTGGTCCCAGATAAATGGATTTTCATGGTTTGCTCTATGGTATCCCAGAGAGATTCGATCAGATATAAATCCGGGAACCTTGTGGGCCACTGGATGTTCAAATCTGGTCCACTCTACAGAGGTTCAGTTTTGATGGTCCTGACACCTGGCAAGGAGCAATTCCACAATGATGAGCTGTCAGGAGGTGTGGGGCATCGGCTCCCATAACCCTTGCAGGGTATATTGTACTGTTCGCTTGCTGACTCTGCTTGGATCTCCAATATTGAAACTGTATGTGATTTGTGCCACCATTGCTCTGTGGTTTGTCTGTATGAACGTGGACAGTCTACATCAGCCACAGTCATCAATGGTGTGTGGTTGGCCACCACTTGCTCGCTGGGTGCTGATATGTCCGTTGATGGTATACTTGCGGTAGATCCTTGATACGATTGCCATCAAGAACCCTAGGGTTCTTACCACTTGAGCAGTAGAATGACCTATCTGGCATCCACAATCAAAATAGCTAAGATCATCACATTTACCCATGTGTGTCAATTTTGATACACTGTTGGGAAGCCCTGATGTCTGACTATTTACCGTGTGCATTCAGTTTGGGTAGGTTTCACTCTGTGCTGGGGGATGCCAGTGTCAACTTCCTATCACTGCTATCTTTAAAGTTTTGTCCATTGATTCTATAAATTATTAAAGTAAAAACAAAAAACATAACAAAATTATTAAGTTAAGGGGATAATAAATCCCTCATTATTTTAAAGCCGGATACGAAACTCGGAGATCGAAATCTAAGAGTTCCATGCCGAAAAACTATCGGCGAGTCCAAGCATAAGTCAACACCTGGGTAGTACACCATTAGTGCAACTCGGAGCAAAGGTGGAGCAAGCTCCACCACTATCCTTAATATTTTCTCATAATATAAAACGCAGCCCCTAGGAGATGTATTACTGTTTTACATTATGAGGAGAGGTCACTACCCAGACCGGTTTCGACCTTTATTGAGGTCTCATCAGTGAGTAGGTAGACCTGGATAATACCAAGGTTTAAGTGAACCAAACTTACATATACCCCTACTAACGAATTGCCAGGTCGGTGTATCGGCACACCAGCCTGCAGTTTGTTAATAGGTGTATATGTAAGTTCGGTTCACTTAAACTTGATATTATCCAAGTCTACCTACTCACTGATGAGACCTCAATAAAGGTCAAAACCGGTCTGGGTAGTGACCTCTTCTCATAATGGAATACATCTCCTAGAAGCTGCGCATTATGAGAAAATATTAAGGATAATGATTGAGCTTGTTCCACCTTTGCTCCGAGTTGCCCTAGTGTTGTGCTACCCAGGTGTTGACTTACGCCTGGATTTGCCGATAGTTCTTCGGCATGAAACGCTTAGATTTCGATCTCCAAGTTTCGTATCCAGCTTTAAAATAATGAGGGATTTATTATCCCCTTAAACTTAATTTACACTGCTGGAAAAATAGCCTCTTGGCTCTTTATCATAATAACAAAATTATGTTTTTGTTTTTACTTAAATATTTGTTTTGTTATACCCAGCTAACATGATGTACCACAAGATATAAGGATTAGGAGAGCTGCCCCAGTTGGCTCTCAGCATAGCTAAGTGAAAGCCTCATCCACTTAGCCTTTAAGGAATGCAGAGAGAGTAAACTGGGACTTCTAAACTAATCCTTACTTCTTGTGGTGCATGATGTTTGCTGGGTACTGAACAAATGAGGATGAACTGACAGTTTGGGATTTAGCCAACCAAATTGCATTTCATCATCATAATATTCCTGCCATGTGCTCTCAAGGGGTGTACAGGATATGGTAGAACTACATGAAAAACTTACATCACCACTAACTTCCCATCTACAATTTTCTTCCAAATTACCTGTCAAGACTCCACAATTATCAGATCTAATATTTCTGTCTCCTAAAGCACTTTTTACTGTATCAGTCCACCTATATCTTGGTCTTCCTCTGGGTCTTTTTCCTGCAAACTGGCAGAGAACACTTGTTTTGCTAATCTTTCCTTGACAGTTCACATCTGTTTAAAGTTTGTTCAGTCACTCATTTGTATAATGTTTCCAAACTTATTCAAATAGCTCACTTTCATGTTTTTTGCATGATGTTCTGGAAAACAGTTACACAATAAGGAATTGTATCTATGCAGTAATCAAACATATTGCCTGAGATTAGTTCTGTTAACACATTCCTGGATGCTAACAATGTCAAGTTCTTTCCTAATATCCTCATTTTTAATATGATATTGCCATTGATGCCATCTGTTCACACTCCTAATTTTTCTCAGTAGTCTCATATTGCAGTCTCTACTCTTTGGTCAAGTGTTTTATTTCTAACCCAGCTCTCAGATCCATAAGTTAAAATTGGCTTGAATACTGTCTTGTATATAGCTAATTTAGTGTTTTAATTAATTTCTCTCTTATTCCATATAAATTAGAACAGATATTCAATTTAGTCAAGGAATCTTGCAGACTTGTACTGGATTTATTTAGAAGTCAAACATCATCTGCGTAAAGTACAGAGCTGAGATTAACGTCTCCAATTTTTATATCAGGTTTAATACCACCTTCCTTCATAATGTGATCCATACAGATAACGAATATCAGAGGGGATAATGTACATCCTTCTCTGACACCAGATTTAGCATTAAACCATTTTTCTGTACTTCCTTCATTTCTAACTGCTGACTTACAACTCAAATAAGACTAAGTATTGCTTGATATAATGCCCATTGACACCAATACAACTGTAGTGTTTTAAATAGCTTTTCTCTTTGCACCTTGTCTTATGCTTTTTCCAGATCTACAAAACTTAACTACAGGTCTTTATTATATTTCCTTGATTTCTCAACTATTTGTTGTAAAGTGAAAATCAGATCCTGACAGACAACCTCTATTTTGCCTGAATCCAGCTTGTCCTTCACCAAGCTTCCCTTCCACATAATCCTTCTCAACCATTTCTCAAGTATACTTGCATAAATCTTACTAAGAACACTCAGTAGGGAAATACCTCAAATTCAGTTTTATTTCCCTTTTTATATATATGGGTACTATGAGAGGTCTACTCCAATCATCTGGAATTTGTTCATCTGTCTAGGCCTTCTGAACTATATAGTGCAGTTACTGTAAGACTTTTATACCTCATTACTTGAGCATTTCTGGTGTCGAAATCATCTACTCCTGCTGCTTTTCCACATTTCAGGCTTTAGATGGCTTTTTCTATTTCAAGTATGGATGTATTCCTGATTGCATCATTTAGCAACTTTTTGCAGTAATTACTCCATACATCAAGGATATCTTTTTCTCCAGTTTCCATGTCGCCTTTATCATCTCTAATTCCTTTTACAGCACTCTTTTCTCAATTTTTGAGCTTTTTCAACAATATCCAGAATATCTTGTCACCTTCTTGATATTTGTTTTCTAAGTTCTTGCCAAAGTGGAGGAATTTTTTTGTCATTAGAACAGGCAGCTGACAAAGAAAATGGAAAAAGTGATCCATGTTGGAGATCTGAACAGCAGAGTAGGAAATGAATCTAACCAGGTTTATAGGAACATTTTAGGAAAATTTGGAGTAAATGGCAAAAGCTAATAATAATGGTAAGTATTTACTTGCCTTCTGCTCAGGACAAGAACTAGTCATTATTAACACTATGTTTCAACATAAAGATGTTCACATTGAGAGAAGGCACAAGAAATAAGAAAAGCCTCATTGACTATGTAATTGTTGATAGTGATATCTTCATTCTCATTCAGGATACACAAGTGTACAGAGGATTTGAAATTGGAAGTGACCATTACTTAGTATTAAGCAGGATAAAAATGGATATCACATTGAAAAGAATTATATGTAAGAAAAGAAGTCAAGGAGCTTTTACAAGTAAATTGTAGACCCAACTTTACAACCATTATTGAAGAAAAAATCGAAAATAAGAACCAAACCTTTGAGTCTCAGTGGCAACCTCTGAAGAAGACATTGATTGATTCACCGAGGGAGGTATTGGTGAAGTTGCTTGCAAGAATAATAAAGAACACCATCGTGGGCACAAGAAGTTAAAGAAGCAATCCTGCAAAATAAGAAAGCATACCAAAAGTTCCTAGCAAATAAATCGGCACATTCCCTAAAAGAATACATGGGAAAATGTAAGAGAGCTAAGCTGCATGTAAAAGTAGCTAAACAAAAGTCTTGGGAATACTTTGGTAAGAATATAGAAAATAAATATCAGGAAGGTGGCAAAATGTTCTGGAGGCTATGGAAGAAGCTTAGAAATGGAGGAAAGAGTACTGTAAAAGGAACCAAAAATGAAAATTGAAGATAAGGATATCCTAGATATCTGGAGTAATTACTTTGAAAGACTGTTAAACAAATCAAGCATACTAGAAAACTTTCAAGAGGAATGCAAAGAGGAGTAGATATCAATACTTGAGGTAGAAAAAGTTGCCAAAAACTTGAAATGTGGAAATGCAGATGGAGTGGATGATATTCAACGAGAAATGCTTAAGTATGGAGATATAAAAGTTTTGCAGTGGCCACACTGCATAATTCAGAGGACCTTTTTAGAAGGTCGAATTCCCAATGATTGGAGTAGAGCTCTCATAATACCCATCTATAAAAAAGATAATAAAACTGAGTGAGAATTACAGAGGATTTCCCTACTAAGTATTCCAGGTAAGATATATGCAAGCATACTTGAAAAGAGGTTGAGAAATTTACTAAAATAAAGAGCCAAAAGGCTTCAATTTGGTGATGAAAATGATATAAATTAAGTGGATATTAAATCCAACATAATTTCAGAGATGAATACAGAAACTATAAAAGTTTTGTATTGAAAATTGACCTGAGAGCTTGCGGGAATACACTCGCTGCCATACTACGAGTTGCCCTAGCTGAACCTAATAGGAAGCATGCATGCCAAAGCGCCTGTATATTCGCCTCCTGTTGGTCCATTCAAAATGGACCAATAGAAATGTGTAGTGAAACAGGTGTTTGATGCCAAGATGTGCAGGAAATACCTGGAGGAAGACCAATGTGTAGGTGGATTCATTTCGTCAAAAGACTTAGAAGCATGAAATGTTAGATATGACAATATTGGAGTGCTCACAAGTATTAAACTGATTTGAAGGGAATTGTTGATGGGAGATTAATAATAATGTAAACTAAATCATCTGGTACTGTCATAGTAACCTAAACACCCCTTTCGGGACATATCAGGAAATTGATGATAATAGAGAGAAATTAGCCAAACATTCCACTAGCAGCATTCAAGGCAGTTTTAACTTATGGATCTGAAGCTGAGTTCGATATGAAATATCAGAGACCAGAGATGTGTAAAATTAGAAGAATGAACCAATAGCATCAATGGAAGAATCATATTAAAAATGAAGATACTAGAAAGGAACTTGATGCTGCTGGTGTCAAGGATGTGTAAGCAGAGGTAATCTGAGGTGGCATAGTCTTTAAACAGAATTGTTGAACGCTACAAAAGCAAAGTCATTGTCAGGAAAGTGACCCAGAGGAACATTAAGATCTAGATTGGGAGATGCAATTAGTAGCACCTTAGAAATTTGAAATGCAAGAGCTTGACAATATTGACGACCTGATAAATAACAGATTAATTTGGAAAAAATTATTAGAAAGTTTGCTAGAAGTATCAACTGTAATACCTGCTGCTTTCTGTAATTTTCCATTACTACAATGATGCATCCTTATAAATTGAAATAACTCTTGTAAACTTCCATTCAAAAGGTGTTATTTTCAGTTTCAGTGATTCATTGAAGATGATCAGAAGTGGATAAATTAATCTAACATACATCTTCTTACCACAAAGATGATATGCCTTCCTTACGCTCAACTGTATCAGTTGCCAAATCATTTAAGAAATCACAATTATCCTCCTGGTGTATCATGTCATTCAGTGAATGTTGCATCCCAAATAGTGTTTTCTTATTTAACTGACCACTTTTTTTCATATGCACACATGAAAAATACTCATTAAATTCTTTCACAACTCCATTTGAACTATTCAAAATTAATGTATTGTTGGTCATGCTTAATTAGTTTCTGTTATATTCTTTCTTACTTCCTTTTTTACACACATGTAAAAACTTTTCAGATTAATCATCTTAATAATGTTTCCCAGTTAATACTTCTTTTTTGTTGTTGTTGTTGTTATTTTTGAAATTCCACTCCATCATTTATCATAATTATCATTTCTTTCCTTAGTCTTAATTTTTCCTTCTAAGGTCAAATGATCACTATCCTGGTGAGATTCTGGTTAATTAATGTATCATCATCAAATTCATGACATGTACCCTCAGAGAGTGTACAGGATATTATGATATTACTACATGAAAATTGTTAAAGTTGGGGGGGGGGGCTTAAGGGCCAAAGCTGTATAACTAGTAAGAGACCTCCATGTAGCTTTTTAAGGAACGTGGTGGACTGACTGGTGCTTTCTGACCTAATTTCCAATCCTCAACATCTCATGGTGCATCCCATTAGGTATCTATCTGGATACTGAACAAATGAGGATGGGCTAGCAGTTTGGGATTTAGCTGAACAAATTGTGGATTTAGCAACGTGACAGTTAATATAGTACATCACTTATTCCTCTGTTATTTATGAAATTGAAGCTCCCATCCCATAATAGGTTCACATCCATCTTGCTTCAGATAACTGTTCTGAATTCCTCCAAAAATTTATTATTCATTTCATATTATTAGCTCTTTCATTACCCAAGGAATAATAATAATACTTTGCTTTTCCCCATATCTTTAAGTAACAGAGTAAAAACAAGAATATATCTGCTGTCATCTATATATTTTATCATCATCATCATAAATTCTTAATTTGTGCCCTCATGGGATGCACAGGATATTATGATAGTACTATATAAAAAGTGTATATCACTACTAACTTCTTTTTGAAAAATTTCCTCCAGATTAATTTGTTATCTGTCAGGACTTCAGTATCATCTTATATTTTGGTCTTCTAAGACACTTCTTACTGTATCAATCCATCTACATCTTGGTCTTCCTTTTGCAATCAGTCTGTGTTTGTGTTCTTGCTTGTTCTTGTGGTGTGCCTGCATGCACATGCTTAGTATATTGCTTTATTCCAGTATTTTGTCTTAGAGAAAATATTGGCTTAATAATCTAATTAACTACATACATTTATTTAGTTAATTATTATCTGTAGGTGTACATTTTCTCCACTTAACATCAGCATGAATGATAAATAATCAGTGTCTAATCATCCATACCAGACACATTCAGTTTTATTTCCCTTTTTATAGATAGAAACACTCAACTATGAGAGTTCTACTCAGTCATCTAGATATTTCCTGCCATTCATGAAATGTATCATAGTGTTTAGTGTTAAATACTGTAGCTACTCCTTCCTTTCCCTGGTTATTATGCCTGAAAACAACATCTTGTAATGGTTATTTAGAAGAATCTCTCCAGTTTTTTTTTTCTTTGTTTTGGTGAAACCAATTTTGTCAACCCAGTAATTCTCTAGTTCTTTTTCTTCCATTTCTTTTCCATTGCTCTTATGTTGCTGTATCAATCTTGAGTTCTTCTGGTGGTAATTGATTCATTTGCTAACTTTTGCTTTTTTGCCCTGGTTTCCTGAGGTAAACAGTTGGGTGGTGGTGGTGGAGAGACATGTTTAACTAGTGGTAGGAAATTCAAACGTTGTGATATCATTTTGTATTAAACCAATAAGAATACAGTTGGTTGGCTAAATCCCAAATTGTTAGCCTATCTTCATTTGTTCAGTATCCAGGTAGATACCTACTAACAGGATGCACCACGAGAGACCAAACATGACAGTAGCCAGGCATCTGATAAGCAGAGTTGTAATGGTATATCACAAAGCAACAAAAATTTCTTGAAAACCTGAATTCTAGTTGGCATTTCCTCCAACTAAGGAAGATATGCTTGTAAGATAATACTCGTTTGAACCAGAGTCCTGTTTGCAAAAACAGGCCACTTGACAGGAAAGTGAGATTGGCTGAAAGAGTTTAGTCCATCAACAACCCATAAGCAGCCCTAAAATTTATTTTTTAGTTGCTGTATTTTTATTGCATATTGGGAGAGAGCACTTATAAATTGATAAGTGTTAACAGGATTAGTGCAGAGTTCTTGAAGATTTCATTTCAGTCCTTCCCCTCCCCTCTCTCTAGAACTGGATTTACATTATAAACCTTAGATAGATTTGTTTCATAATGGATTTGCAGTCTTTTTTTCTTACCTTAACCAAATCAAATTCACAGTGCACTTTTTAAAAAAAAAAAAAAAAAAAAATCATGTTATGCCTATTTATTATTTTTTTATTACATTTTGAGTTTAGCAGTTACATAAGGAGTAACCTAATAATCGTGTTCTCTGAATTGCTTTTTTTTTTTTAAAGCATACTCCTTAAATTTCCTAATTCTTGAAAAAACTTTCAGTATTTTTGTCTTTAATTTCTATTTTATCACTGTATAAATCATTTATTTATCATTTTTGTTTTGCTTTAACTGGACATTACTTTCATTAATTTTTTTTTTTTTTCATATTAGTTCGCTTTGCAAAAATAATCTGGAACATTTTTCTTCCTCTTCTTCATAGTTCTAGACTTCAGCCCCCATCAGTTCAAGGTCTTCTAGCCCTTTGTGCTTTGGGATTGCTGCAGAAGGATTCTAAACTAATAGTTGCAGCTCTGAAAGAAGTATTACCATTGAAGCATCATCATATTCATGGACCTGATGTGGCTTTTCTTAGTGCTTCCCATTTTTACCAGCAGGTTGGTTGGTTAATTTTTAAAGCTTTGAACTCCATCACACATCATAATAAAAACAAATATATTAAGAATGTTCATTCACGTCAGAGTATACGAGGGGGGAGATAAACACCTAGAACAAAAATGATATTAAAGCAACTGATATAACCACAAGAAAGAACATACTAGCAGCAGAGGTATGAAGGTAACTTAAGTTCTTATATTCTTATATCCTTGTGTGTTCAAAATGATATTAAAGCAACTGATATAACAAGAAAGAACATACAAGGATATAAGAATATAAGAACATAAGTTACCTTCATACCTCTATACTTCTAGTATGTTCTTTCTTGTGGTTATATCAGTTGCTTTAATATCATTTTTGTTCTAGGTGTTTATCAGTACTTTTCAGCTCCCTCCCCTGTATAATTATGCAGTAGGAACAGCACATAAAAAACTAGTTTAAAACTCATTTAAATGTCAACACTGCAAAATTAAACATCTTTTAAACCAGTTCATCATATCTTGAATTGAATAAGATACTCTGCAGTTATAAACTATCACAAATGAATTACAACTCACACATACACACACTTTCAGAAAATTTAAAGCTTGAATTTCATTATTAATATCTTTAGATCAAATTGCTGTTTCAGCTCGAGAAGATTAAGGTGCCATAATCTTCAAAAAGTAGATACTTGTTTGCTGATGTGTCAATTGCATTTAGCTCTCACTGTAGTAAACACATTTATAACAAACTCAAGCACTATAATACTACTGTGGCAATAGAAGATTGAAGCTGAGCCAATCATGAATATAATCCAAATATCATGTTCCAAACATTATTTAAAATAAGAGCTTGTTGCCTTCAAGTATAATAAATTTCATTTAATCTTTTATCCAAGTGTAAGCAAATAAAGTTTGCACCTGAAGTATCTTCAAGACTGAGACAACTCGTGGTAAAGGTGGACCAAGCTCTCATCGCTATGCATTAAGGGAAGGGCCACTACCCAGACTGGTTTCGACCTTTATTGAATGTTCAAGTACAGGTCAAACTCCAAAAACTCAGCATTGTTCCCCTCAGTAATAGGCTCACCCTGCCACTGAGAAAAATTCTTAGCATTGGCTCTACCCCATGGTAGGCTCACCCCACCACTTAGCAGAGCTGCTCGTTTGCTCATATGTCATCTGAGGAGTGACAGCAACAGCTGTGCCTCAGTTAACTTCATGGGCTACAGCATTGCTATTCATCACTGGGAGCCAGACCCACTGATGAATGGCACATGATTTCCACTTGATTAGACTCTAATAAATTTAGTTTAATCCTTTATCCAAGTGTAGGCAATCAAAGTTTGCACCTGAAGTATCTTCAGGACTGAGGCAACTCGTGATAAAGGTGGACCAAGCTCTCATCGCTACTTGTCTTAGTATCTCCCATAATGCAAAGCACATCTTGCAGACATGTATAATGCTGTGCATTAAGGAAAGGGCCACTAACGAGACCTCAATAAAGGTTGAAACTGGTCTGGGTAATGGCCCTTCCCTTAATGCATAGCATTATACATGTCCGCAAGGAGATGTACTTTGCATTTTGGGAGATACTAAGACAAGTAGTGATGAGAGCTTGGTCCACCTTTACAACGAGTTGCTTCAGTTCTGAAGATACTTAAGGTGCAAACTTTGTTTGCTTACACTTGGATAAAGGATTAAACTAAATTTATTATAGTCTAACCAAGTGGGAAAAAACTTCCACCATGTTCCCTTCAGGGTTTAAACACATAAAGAAATTAGATAAGACTAAATTGATCCAGAAAAGATACACCGAACAACTACAGGGACAGATATGGTCCATCAAAGATGAAACATGGTCAGGTATTTGAGGTGATGAATGTTCTCAAACAAGTTGATTTACAGTGCTCGATTCTACCAATATCTTGTT
Source organism: Typopeltis vanoorti (assembly GCF_054136105.1). Classification (NCBI taxonomy): domain Eukaryota; kingdom Metazoa; phylum Arthropoda; class Arachnida; order Uropygi; family Thelyphonidae; genus Typopeltis; species Typopeltis vanoorti. The sequence continues at coordinate 140,465,742 of NC_143551.1, read as the reverse complement.
TATTAGAAGTTCGAAATAGGCCATATTTAATCATTAGAACAGGGATCTTTTTATCTAACTTGGATAAAAAGATCCCTTGGAAAAAATCAACCCATGGTAACTAATGTGCTCTATTTTTAATAACAAACCTTCACCTTCCACGAAATAAAAAGTTTCCAGTCGGTTAATGCAAGGAATTACTATTTAAAAAAGAAATGGGAAAAAATTGAAGGCCAATTACAGTGTGACTATAATTGGTCAGAGGGTTGAATCCCTGTGAAATAAAAGTTCCTATGAGAATCATAAAGAAATTGCCTTATTGAGTGTCCTAAGATAGGCAGAAATTTATGCAAGTACACTTAAAAGTATAACAAAAATATTTGAATTCATATTTATGAATTTAGGGACACAAAACACATGTGTTGAAAAGATTATTTTACTGATTAATAATAAAATAATAACTTTACGTTTCGACCCCTGTATTGAGGTCATCTTCAGAAGGATGCATGTGTATAAGAACCAAGCTACATGCTGTTGCACTCTATACAGGTAAATTACATCTACGTTGTTAACTAATCTTTTTTCTTAGCCTGCCCTCTAGTGATTTAAAAAAAAAAAAAAAAGATAAAGTAAAATAAAATAAAAACTACAATAAACTCTGCTAAAGTCCTCACGTGCTAGGATTCTTCTGGAATTATACAGTTTATATTGTTATATTGTGATTATCTTCTGGATTTGTAGAGTACAGGTTGTTATTGAATGTTCAGGAGAAAAAAAAAAAAAAAAAAAAAAAATACACTTCGCCAAGTCTTCTTGTATTGAGATTTTTCTTTGTGGTTGCTATGAAGGTTTTAGATGGGTCCTCCACATTCTTGGAATGATTAGACCATCATTTTTATTCAGATTCAGATCACATTTGAGCATTTCACATGCTTCCTTGAATTTCCGCTCGAACCAGATTTTGGTCCGGTGTAGGGACTTGGTACCTTTCCAATCAGTTCTGTGGTATGTTTGGAGTGCGTGGTCAGAAAGGATGGTTTTTCCAAAATGGAGGTATTTTATGTGACGTTTGTGTTCATCCTTTCTGATTGGGATGGTTCGTCCTGTTTCCCCTATGTATGGTATGTTACATGTGCAATCTATTTTGTAAAACCTTGGGTGGGCTAGGTGTGGCAGGGGATCCTTGGAAGAACTGAGTAGATGTCTTAATTTTGTTGGGGGTTTAAAGGTGGTTTTGATGTTGTATCTGTGTAGTGTTCTGTCTATTTTTTCTGAAATGCCTTTAACATATGGTATAGCAATGGCATTCTTGAAATCTTTTTTGTTATTAGTGTTATCTTTGTGGAGGATCTTGTGAATGGTTTTTATTGTATCCATTTTTTATAAAGCTATGTTTAATGGTCTCATATTCATGGTTAAGAGCTTGTTCATTTGAGCAAATGGTTTGAGCTCTGTGTTAAAGGGTGCTTATGACCCCTAGTTTTTGTGTTGGGTGGTGATAAGAAGTTTTGTGTATGTACTGGCCTGTGTGTGTAGGTTTGCGGTAAACTGAGAAGGAGAGACAGCCTGAAGGAAGACATGTGACTAGTGTGTCTAGGAATGGAAGAGAGTTGTTTTTTTTCTATTTCAATGGTGAATTGGATGTGTTTGTGTTGTTTGTTCAGGTGGCTAAGGAATGTATCTGGTGTTTGGCGGCCGTGGGGCCAAATGGCGAAAATATCGTGTATAGAGTGCAACAGCATGTAGCTTGGTTCTTATACACATGTATCCTTCTGAAGATGACCTCAATACAGGGGTCGAAACGTAAAGTTATTATTTTATTATTAATCAGTAAAATAATCTTTTCAACATGTGTGTTTTGTGTCCCTAAATTCATAAAAATGAAAGCTGATCACCATGTAACCTTAAAAGAAAGAGTCATCACAATCCATGGAGATGTGACCCAGAAGCAGTGCAACCTCTACGGTAAGCTAAAGATACGTAGTTCCATGTTAATTAATTGAATGGCTTTTTTGAAATGATGTAGAGACAGCAACTTAATACCCAACTGCATTAAACTAAAGAAGAAATTTACATCAGCTAAACTGCTCTGTATCTATGCCAGGCTAGAAAAAAGCATTGTTAAGAGAACAGATCCACGAGGCATGAAAGAACTTAGCATCTACCCGAGCCAAAGTGTTACAACTAAAATTTGAGCTATCCAGTTACGTTAATCCGGAAATTTAGAATATTCTAGACAAGATTACAGATGACTCGCCCAAGCACCTACTACTCAAAAACAAAGAACAATTAATAACAAAGTTTCAAGCATTAAAACTACAGGAAAGCACAAGACAATTACGACGCCATAACAGAAGGAGCAGCCAATCACCCACAAACACAGTTAGGAGCAACCAACCACCATCGGACCACTGTCTGGTTATCAACCAATCAGATTACAACCTCACACAAGGTGAACTCTCGCTACTGGAGAAAGGTTTAAATTACACCATTGCTCCAAGGTCAGCAAATAAACTAGATATAATATATCATATTGAGAGAGGTTTTAAGATCCCTCCCCGCCAATTCAGCTGACAAAATACGAACGGAAACTGCCTGTTTACTAAATTCAACCAAAAAATTAAGCAGCAACCTAAACAAAGTGGATAAACTGGCCCTCAAATCCCTAAAAAATAACCATGACATTATCACAAAAGTAGATAAAGGGAATGCCACTTGTTTTAAATCGGACAAAATACATTGAAAAAATGAACCATTTGGTATCGGACCATAACACCTACCCAAATGGTAAATTACAACCCCACGCAACGCAACAAAAAGAAAACTACTGAACTACTTAAATCGGTTAACACGTGGCCAGAAGAAACAATTAAAAAATTAATACCGCAGCATGTCCGCCCACCCAGAATTTATGGCCTGTCAAAAGTACACAAAACAGACGTCATTACATCCAATTGTGGAAGGAATTGACAGTCCGAATTACTACTTAGCCAAAAAATTAGTGGTCGCACTCAAGGAATTCGTTGGCCATTCCCCTTCCTACATAAAAAATACACAAAAATTCATAAACAAAATTAAAAACATTACACTCAATGACCAAGATCTATTAGTCAGCTTTGACATAACTTCCCTTTTCACCAATGTCCCAATCAATGATACTATCTTACTCTTACAGAACATATTTCCACACGACATCACGGCCCTCTTTGCCCACGTACTCCGCTCCGGATATTTCGTGTGGCAAAACAATTTTTACCTTCAAAAAGAGGGTACAGCCATGGGCTCACCACTCCCCCCCCCCCCCAATAGTGAACTTTTATATGGAAGACTTTGAGCAACGAGCTCTAGAATCGGCGTGCCTAAAGCCCAAAATTTGGCTCAGATACATCAACGATATTTTTGCCATTTGACCCCACTGCCGCCAAGCACTAGATACATTCCTTAGCCACCTGAACAAACAACACAAACGCATCCAATTCACCATTGAAATAGAAAAAAAACAACTCTCTCTTCCGTTCCTAGACACACTTGTCATACGTCTTCCTTCAGGCTGTCTCTCCTTCTCAGTTTACCACAAACCTACACACACAGGCCAGTACATACATGAAACTTCTTATCACCACCCAACACAAAAACTAGGGGTCATAAGCACCCTTAAACACAGAGCTCAAACCATTTTTGTTCAAATGAACAAGCTCTTAACCATGAATATGAGACCATCAAACATACCTTTATAAAAAATGGATACAGTATAAAAACCATTCACAAGATCCACCACAAAGATAACACTAATAACAAAAAAGATTTCAAGAATGCTATTGCTATACCATATGTTAGAGGCATTTCAGAAAAAATAGACAGAACACTACATAAATACAACATCAAAACCACCTTTAAACCCCCAACAAAATTAAGACACCTACTCAGTTCTTCCAAGGATCCCCTGCCACACCTAGCCCACCCAGGGTTTTACAAAATAGATTGCACATGTAACATACCATACATAGGGGAAGCAGGACGAACCATCCCAATCAGAAAGGATGAACACAAACGTCACATAAAATACCTCCATTTTGAAAAAACCGTCCTTTCTGACCACGAACTCTAAACATACCACAGAACTGATTGGAAAGGTACCAAGTCCCTACACTGGCCCAAAATCTGGTTCGAGCAGAAATTCAAGGAAGCATGTGAAATGCTCAAATGTGATCCGAATCTGAATAAAAATGATGGTCTAACCATTCCAAGAATGTGGAGGACCCATCTACAACCTTGATAGCAACCACAAAGAAAAATCTCAGTACAAGAAGACTTGGTGAAGTGTATTTTTTTTTTTTTCTCCTGAACATTCAATAGCAACCTGTACTCTACAAATCCAGAAGATAATCGTAATATAACAATATAAACTGTATAATTCCAGAAGAATCCTAGCTCGTGAGGACTTTAGCAGAGTTTATTGTAGTTTTTATTTTATTTTACTTTATCTTTTTTTTTTTTTTAAAATCACTAGAGGGCAGGCTAAGAAAAAAGATTAGTTAACAACGTAGATGTAATTTACCTGTATAGAGTGCAACAGCATGTAGCTTGGTTCTTATACACATGCATCCTTCTGAAGATGACCTCAATACAGGGGCCGAAACGTAAAGTTATTATTTTATTATTAATCAGTAAAATAATCTTTTCAACACGTGTGTTTTGTGTCCCTAAATTCATAAATATGAATGCTGATCGCTGTGTAACCTTAAAAGAAAAATATTTGAAGGTTAACTTGGTGAATGATAGTCAAGGTCTTAAAAATTCTTTTAAATAATCTTATAGATCTTATCAAGTAATAAGCATTCAAAACTAGGAGCTTTAAATAGAACCTTTTCTGTAGCAATATATAATTTATACTTAAGTTGTAAAGTAGCATCTAGAATTGAAGAATGCAGAAAAATAGTTTGATATTAAACTGAACGTAAGGAGATGCTGTATTCTGTCTTCCTGTTTTCATCACAGGTGAGCCTGTGATGATACATTACTAAGAAAACTGATATTATTATTATTATTAAGAGAGATCTCCAGGGAGTCAGAGACTCATCGAGGGAGACCACATACTACACACACCAGCTATCATACTTATTTTTGAATTCATTCACACTGCTTGCACTCACAACATCCAATGGCAATCCATTCCAATCACGCACCACCCTCTGAGAGAAAAATCTAGTCTTCACACCCTTCTTGGCAGCCTTCATTCTCAGCTTCCAATGATGCCCTCGTGTCCTTTCCCCATCCTCCATAAATTGAAACATTCCATCAATTGAAATCCTGTATGACCCTTTCAGAAGTTTGTAAGTCTCAATCATATCACTCCTCTTTCTCCTGTTTGCTAGTGTCTGTAGTCTACAAATTCTCAATCTGTCTTCATAATCAGTATTCCACAATCCTGATATCATTTTTAACACTCTCCTTTGTACCTCTCTCCAATATATCAGAATCACAATGGAAACCAGACCAGACCTGCGCACAGTAGTCCAAGTGAGGTCTTATCAAGACCTTGTAAAGAGGCAAAATAACATCCTTATCTTTACATATGAACATTCGTTTCACCATTGCAATTATCTTTTGAGTTGTATTTGCAATCTTTGCCACATGGCCCCTATACTTCAACTTCCTATTTATTAATACTCCAAGATCCCTAGCCTCATCATTTTTTTCTAGTCTAATCCCACCAATATAATACGGCATTGGATATCTAATCATGTCAAAGTGAATGACTTTACATTTATTGACATTGAACTGACATCCATTTTCCAGCCCACAATTCCAGCAAGTTTCATTCTGCAAGTACTGCATATCAGCAGCATTCTTGATTACCCTACCTATCTTTGCATTATCAGCAAACAACTGTATGTCACTTGTCAAATCCTTCACAATATCATTAATGTACAGAGAATGTATTTATTCATATGGAGTTCCCTCCCTTTTCTCCCCCATCCCTAATGGGGCGAGTTGAGCCCCCCCCCTCATGGGGGTTAAGTATTTATGGCTGTAGATTTGTGTGTTCACTGGGCTGGTTTGCCTGTGTTACGTTGTTACTTCTTTATATTTCTTATTACTTTGCTTATAATGTTTACTTCGTGTCTATATTGTTATTAATTCCTTAATTCAACACTTTCTGTTATAACCTTAATTATATTTCATTAACTCTTTAATTTATGCAGTCTCAACATTTACTTTGGACTGTTAACAACTTTAAGGATATTGCTTGTGGGTAAAAGACAAAGAGATTCCCAATAGATAATGGCAATTTCTTTGTTTCAGTGCTGGTGCTGGTTCTCTCTTCGGATTCAGGGAAAATTTATATTATACTGCGCCACCCTGAATCCTAGATTTTTGAACAGTGAAAAATCAAAGAACCGGAACTCAGCATAGCACACTATCCCTAATTTCTTAAACTATATAAAACAGTTCAAATCTCATCTATCTCTAACTTAGTTTGCAGTCGCAGCCTCCCGCCGTGGTTCGATTATTTATGAGCGGTGCAATAGAAACTGAAATCAGGCAAGTCAACTATTGAATCTAAAGAAAACGTTTATTTACACTCTAGTTAGATTACACATCATGAATAAACTTTGCACATGCTAGCTTCAATATCAGTTTCAAAGAAAAGCATAATTATCTAACCCTTCTCACTCTCTCTTAGCATGTATAAATATCAGTACAGTTAAAACATTCTATCAAAGGTAAATCATAAGCTAAAACTCCACAATACTAAAGATTATTCATTCATAGACATTAATTTAACCCTAATTTCTTCATTCATGTCTCAGAGTTACACTGCCCTCTTAAACTATATCTCTAAAGTCTTTGCATAAAAATCACAACCTTCTAAACTTAATGTCCAACTGAAATTTACAGTCTTTCTTCCTTTATACATTCTCTAAACAGATTAAAGTTTCTACTTTACCAATTGCTGGGGAACCATTACAACATCATACATCTCACAACATAACATCACCTCCAGGTCCACTTCATTCTACTTGGTCTGCATTACCCCACTGAATGGTCTGGACTGGATATATCTCCGGCGACGGAGACGTGCTTGTCGTTCACTGATCATCAGACTCGGCAAGGCTTAGCTGTCTTTGCAGCAATCAGGAATTCAGTTCTGCTGGGAAAATCCTTAACCGGCGATCTCCCAAGGACTTCTTGGCATTCTCCCACGATCTCTGCATTTACGATCCCTCCAAGGAACGGGGACGAACATCGGCAGGCAAAGAGGACGACTGAAGAAAAATTCAGCCAAAAAGCTCTGAGCTAGCGCTGCTTCGCTTTATAAATTCCACTCCCAACACTTCCTTACTACGTCATTAAATTTCTCCCTCTTTGCTCACGTCACATTACATCTCTCAGCACCTAGCGCCACAATCTCCCCTAGCATACTCTTCGGTGGTGGTGTGGTGTGTGTGTGGGGGGGGAGGGGTTGCGTGCTCTTCTTCCACAGTGCACGTGTTTTGCTATTGGTACTTAATCCGATTAGCCTTCTCTCAGTAATATACAAGTATTTATACAAATTTAGCAAAGTTTAAACAATGGACTATTCACAGTAAATACATTACAGCACTATGGATAAATAATAGGATTCTTAAATTATTAACGTTTCTGGTCATTTACAAGCAATTTTATCCACCTGATATATCAGTATATGCCAAAATGTAAGATGCATGTTAAGTTCTGAAGAAAATATAAATTAATACAGTTTTAGTTTCATTCAGAACTTAACACCTGCTTGCAGGATGAAAAACCCCAGATAAACTGGGGGGGGGGGGGGGTAAACCCTGTTGTTCACGCCCAAGACCGACTAACTTGGCTATGGCTGAGGAAGATCCTTAAGCTCCACACGTCGGCGACAGGAATTGAACCCTGGACACTCCTTCCCCAGGCATATGGTTGCGAAGCGCATAGCCACTAGGCTAACCGTGCAGACTACAGATTGAATAACAGTGGACCAAGCACTGATCCTTGTGGTACACCACTCGTTTACCTTAAACCTTGCAGACTCAGTTCCCCCATATACCACTTTTTGATATCTGTCAGTCAGCCATGCTCTTATCCATGCTAATATTGTATAACCCAAACCCATTTTCTCCAGTTTATGCAACAGTCTACCATGCTGTATTCTGTCAAAAGCCTTAGCAAAATCCAAAAGTATCATGGTGTATCCATTCCCCTTGTCTAGTTCAATGGTAACATTGTTATAGAATGTGAGCAAGTTGCTAAAACATGACCTTATCTTAGTAAACCTATGTTGTTCATTGCAAAGTAGAGATTTACTGTCAACCCATTTCTGAATGTGGGCCCTAACCAATTTTTCCAAAATCTTCACCACCACTCCTGAAATACTAATTGGTCGATAGTTGGATACATCGGTTTTTGCACCACCCTTGTGCAATGGAATTACCATACATTCCTTCCATTCCTGCGGAATCTTCCCTGTTCTGAGACTCATATTAAATATCCTGGTCAAAGTTATGGCCAGTTCAGCTGAACACTCTTTTAGCACACATGCTGATATTCCATCAGTTCCTATTGCTGAATTCTTATTCAGTTTGTGCAACAGTTCTAATACCTCGTCCTCACACACCTGCATTTCTTCATATAGTGAAGCGGTAACAGTGAGCTCAATGTTGCATTCACCAGGTTGATAGCTTTTAACAAAATGTGCACTCATTAACTGAATAACCTCTTCTGCATCTGAAACCCTCACACCATCTAGATTAGAAGAGTTATTCTTTCATATTCATTCTATCTTTTACTTGCAGCATATCGATAGAGTTCTCATGGGTTGTGTTTAGCATGCAGAGCCAGTTTCTTTTCATACTCAGACTTTGCTTCCATACAACATTTGTGACTATTCTAGCCTGCCTTATAACATTCATAGTGTATGTCATCCTTATGCACAAGGCATTCCTTCCACATCATCCTTTTCTTACAAATCTCTTGCTTAATAAGATTACACATTTGACCCCTACTCTATTTATTCTTCAAACTCTCGGGACACATTCTGATATGGCATCATTTAAGTATTGTTTAAATGCTTCCCATGCACTGTCGATATTCTTTCCATCCAGCAACCGATCCCATTTCGCTGAACTCAGTATACTCCTCAGTTGGTCATAATTTCCTGCTTTGTAGTTCAGCATGTAACCTTTTCTGAATGGAACATTCATAAACTTGATCACTTCCCAAGTGAGTACCGCATGATCACTATCACCAACTGGAGGCAGAATAGAATAGTCTTTAACTGAAATGCCCTCTGACACTATAATCAAATCTAACACTCTTTGACCTCGAGTTCCTTCTGTCACATGCTGCTTGAGGAAGGTTAAATGTGACATCAAAATAGCAAACATCAAACTTACTTTTTCCTACATGAAAATGATATCATCCTCTTTAAATATGTTTGCTACTCTTTCACCAGAATAAATAATTACTATAACAAATTTGGTATGAAAAATCAGCAATAAAAAAATAACATTTTTAGTAGCAAATGTCTGCAGCATTTATTGATTTAATTACATTTCTTAGTGAACTGACTCATTATAACAAGCTATTAAAAAAATCCTTGCCAGAGCCCTATAATCAAATAGCAATCTTCATTTAACAAACTACTCCTTGGCCAACTGTAAATTCACTTGAGTGAGAACTGGCTATTTTATACTAGACATGTTTAAAAGAAAATTAAGATTTTTATTATTCTGTTCCATATTAAAAAATAAATAAATAAATAAAGGGAGAAAGAAGTTCACATCACAGTAGAAATCTGTATAATGTAAGTTCACAATAGTTGAAAAAAATGTCATTGTAACAAATATTCATTATAGGCAATTTTCGCTTTCCAGTGATAGTGAAATAAGACTGGTTCTAGGATATAGTCTCTTCAAACAACACATTCCCCTTTTTCATGTTTTATATATTTTGTATTGTATTGTGTAAAATCATTTTGACCGTCTAAGACTTCAATTTCTTGATATTTGCATTCAACCATATTTCTTTTGCCTCCTTACATTTCTGACTTATTTTTTTATTTAATTTCTTATATTTACTTAGATTTTTATCCTTCTATTTTTTTTTAAATTTAATTAACTGCATAATGTCATTATTAGTCATCTGTTCTTTTCTTTTTTTCCTTGTTCTCTGTAGAGGTGTTTTAGGCCTTCTAATGTTTTGAGAATTATTTCCTTGAAATCATTCTGAGTCTCCATTATTACACCTACCACGCTGTCCTCATTTTCTAATTCCCCATATTCACTATGGGGAATTAGAAAATGATTAGCTGTTTTTAAATCTTTAAATTGATTAGCTGTTTCTTGTGCACATATGAAGCCAAACAGGCTTCAAATGTGCACCAGAAACATCATTTCAATTCAGTCTTGAGTTTTTATTACTGCTCTTTGTTAACTTCTTCAGTTTTCTTTCTATTACAGCTACTAGTGGATTATCTGAATTATCCACTAGTAGCTATATCCACTAATTACAGTCAGCACTAGGATAAATTTTAACTTATCTTACTTGAGTTTTCTAACCTCTGTTTAATCATTATAAAATCAATTGTGAATTCCTTGTGATGACTTCTGGGCTCTTCCATGTGTAGAGTCATCTTGGATGATTTTTTGAACGAAGGATTAGTAATTATTAAGTCATTTTTCTTACAGATGTCATTTAGCTTTTCACCTCAGTCATTTTTTTTCTTCCAATCCAAAATGGTGCACTTTTTATGCCACCCCCCACTTGTCAATGAAAGCTCAGTCAGTAGCTTTTGACTATGGATGATTTTAGAATCATCAGGGCAAGAAGTCAGCAAACTGCTTCTGTCTCATCTCATGATCCTAAATCATATTGCTGTTGTTGTCTGAATTAATGTGAATTCTGCTATGGTGGATTTTTCTGAGATGAGATGCAGAGTTGAAATTCAGTTGCTATGAACAAAATATCCTACTAGCCTACTGCCAGAAATCAGTTGACCTGGGAACTGGCTGAAACATTGTCCAGAAAAGGTTCCTCTAGCCTGCATCTAGAATTGATCCTATAACTTCTGACAATCTAGTATTATTAATTGAAAGGGAGATGGTAAATCCTGTTTTATTTTATAGCCGGGTCCGAAACTTGGATCGAAATCCATAGAGTTTCATGCCGAAAAAACTATTGGCGATCCCAAGTGTAAATGATCACTTGGGTAGTACAACACCAGGGCAACTCCATACAAAGGTGGAGCAAGCTCCGTCACTAACTTTAATATTCTCTCATAATGTAAAACCCAGCTCCTAAGAGATGTATATATATATATATTGTTTTACATTATGAGAAGAGGTCACTACCCAGACCGGTTTCAACCTTTTTTGAGGTCTCATCAGTGAGTAGATAGACCTGGAATATCAAGTTTTTCAAGTGAACACAAACTTACATACCTCTACTATCGAATTGCCGAAGTGGTGCACTCCTATATTGTTAATTACTAAGATAATTAAGCCGAAAGGCCTTTCGGCTTATTGTTTTAGTAGTCTAGTATTAGGGTACAAGAAATATTGATTGTACAACACCGTGCAGGCAACTTTGTGGAACTGATATGAAAATAATTTAAAAAAAAAAATTACTCCCAACTTTCAGAATATCTTTATTTTTATCATTCTGATTCCTTTTGCTGTATTCTTTCCTCCTTTTCTAAGGTTTTTCAATAGTCTCTAGAACATTTTGCCACTTTCATGATATTTTACCTTGACAGACCTATTTTTCACTCATGATTTCTCCATGAATGCAGGTCACAAAGATGCCTCCAACGATCTCGATCTTGAGCCTCTCCCTTCCATGTTATATCCATAGATTTCAATAGTGGATCTTCTCATCTTGTAGGTGGTCTTCCTGGTTTTCTCTTTATTCTTGGTTGCCAGTTGAGTATTCTATATGTCCATCTGTTATCCCTGAGTCTGGCTGTGTGACCTGCCCATCTCATCTTGCTTTCATTTACTGCAGGTTACCGCATTTTTTATGCCTGATCTCTTTCTTTGTTCCGTGTTTCTAACATGTTCCATTTTGCTGATGCATTCTATTGCATGCTGAATTATTCTGAGAATCTCTTCTTCTTTTCTTGTCGTGTTCCATGTTTCTGATCCATATGTGAGTGATGGAAGAATGTCACAATTAAATAGTTTTGCCTTCGCAGAGATGTCAAGATTTGGATCAGTAAGTATATCTTTAGTCTGTTGAATGATAGCCATGTAGCTTTCTTTCTTTTTGTTAGTTCTTCAGATAAATCGTTATTCATTTTTATTGTTTGTCCTAAATAATTGTAGGAGTCAACTTGTTCTATACGGATGTTATCAATACAAGGTGACTGTCACTTGTGTAGATGTTTTTAATCCATTTTATTTTTTTCTACATTCATTTCTACCTATCTTACTGCTGTTTGTGTATATTTTTTCACCCATTTCTTCTAGGTCTTTTGATATTGGTTGTGGGATATCAGTACTAGATCATCGGCAAACATAAGGATTTGTAGTTTTTCAGAATGTATTCTAAAGTGCTGGTAAATAGATTTGGGGGGGGATCACATCGCCTTGGAGGACCCCTCTCTTTATATATCTATATTTATAGGTTGATCAAATAGGGTTATTTGTGTGTTGTCTGATTTTTGTTAATTTCTTTTATCATGTGGATGTAAGTAGGGTCCACATTTATTTTCAGTAAGGCACTGATGACTGCATTGTGTTCTATGGTATCAAATGTGGGATATCAGTACTAGATCATCGGCAAACATAAGGATTTGTAGTTTTTCACCATCTATGCTTATTCCTCCATTTAGGTCTTTTTTTTTCAGAATGTATTCTAAAGTGCTGGTAAATAGATTTGGGGGAGATCACATCGCCTTGGAGGACCCCTCTCTTTATATATCTATATTTATATGTTGATCAAATAGGGTTATTTGTGTGTTGTCTGATTTTTGTTAATTTCTTTTATCATGTGGATGTAAGTAGGGTCCACATTTATTTCCAGTAAGGCACTGATGACTGCATTGTGTTCTATGGTATCAAATGCTTTTTTAAAATCAATAAATAGGAAACATAGATGGATTCGTTATTCTCTGCATTTTTCTGTTAGTTGTGTAATGACCTGGATATGATCTATTGTGGAAAAGCCTCTTCTGAATCCTGCCTGCTCTCTACTGGAGTTGTCTTCGAGAGTGTTTTGGATTCTGTTCAGTATTACTCTGTTCATGATTTTATATATGTAAGAGAGTAGAAAGATTGGATGATAATTTTTTATGTCTTCCTTGTTCCCTTTTTTGAATAGAAATATGCTTTTTGAGGTCTTCCATTCCTCTGGAATCTTTCTTTCTTTGAAGTACCACTTGAATCTGGCAGCCAAGGCTTTGAAAATAATTGATCCACCTTGTTGGATTTCTTCAGCCTTAACATGATCAAGTCCTGAGGCTTTACCTTTACTCATTTTCTTAAGGACAAGTTCTATTTCTTCTGGAAGTACATCTGGTATATTGCATGGTTTTGGAATGATAGGTTCTGAAACGTGGCACTTAGTTGCATAGAGATCATTATAAAAATTCTGCACAATTTCTTCTATCCTTTTTCTATTAGTATGTTTTTCTCCATTTTGATCATGTAAAGCAGATGGGATTGACTGTTTAAAATTTAAGTCTTTCTCTATTTTTTTTCAGGCTGGTTTTTGCCTGCACTGCTTCTCTTAGTTTTTTGTATCCTGAAAGCTTTGTAATCTTCTGGAATTCTTTTCCTTAGTAACATACAGATAATTTTGTCATCATCATCATGCATATCAAGGATTTAGGCCTAGCATGGCCTGTTCCAGCCTTAGAAGTCATTGTTTAAGAGGACGTCCTGGTTTTTTTTTCCTTAAATGGCTTGTACTTTAAGGCTTGTTTTGGTAATCTTTCTGTTTTCATTCTTTGAACGTTCCATCCATTTTTATGTTTATATTTTTTAATTTTTTCTATTACTGGTTCTTGGTTTAATGCTTTCATAATTTCTTCATTTCTTTTGTGATCAAATAGGGTATACTTTGCAGTTTTTCTCATAAACTTCATTTCTGCTGTTGTTAATCTTTGTTTGTCTTTTTGTTTTATTGTCCAGATTTCGCTTCCATACATTAAGACTGGTAGAGCTAATGTATTGTATACTTTTAGTCTGGTTTTTGAACTAAGTTTGGTTTAAATATAGAGTTAATTACACCTGTTATTTTTAAATATTTTGCAATTTTTACGTTTATATCGTTTTCATTTTCATATGTGATCGTACATCCTAGGTAGTTAAATGAATTCACCTGTTCTAAGATCTTGTTATCTATTACTATTTTAGTTCTTGTTGGATCTTGTCCTTTAAAAGCCATAGTTTTTGATTTTTATGTTGATATCATCATACCATAATCTTTGGATATCTCATTTAGATCTAAAATAGCTTTCTGTAGTTTATCTTCAGAATTTGTAATTATTATTTGGTCATTGGCAAAGAGGAGAGTGTTTAAGTTTACTGTAGGAGAAAGTTTAATACCTTGATATAAATTTTTATTCCATTTTATTATTTCATTTAAGTAGATATTAAAAAGAGTTGCTGAGAAGGGACATCCCTGTCGGACCCCTTTTGTTTATCTCTCTCGTATATGATAGCTCATGAATTAATCTTATTTGTATTTGATTATTTTCATATATACTTGTGATAGCTTTTAGGATATTATTTGGTATTTGTCTTTCTTTTAATATGTTAAATAATATGTTTCTTTTAACTTTGTCAAATGCTTTTTCAAAGTCAATAAATGCAATATGTGTTTCTAAATTGTATTCTCTTATTTTCTCTATTATTAATTTTAGGCAAAAGGCCGGGTCTACACATGATCGTCCTTTTCTAAATCCATTCTGTACTTCTAAAATAAAGTTTTCAGAATATTTCATTAGTTTGCTATTTAAGATTCTGCTATATATTTTGTAACGGGAATTTAGTATACTGATACCTCTATAGTTTTTAGGGTCATCTCTATTACTTTTTTTAAAGATAGGAATCACAATTGCTTTTTTCCATTCTATTGGGGGGATACCAGTTGAATAAATTTTATTTAAAAATAATAAGAGTCTTTCTTTGAATCTAGTTCCTGCATATTTATATAGTTCTGAACCTAGTTTATCTTCTCCAGGTGATTTTCCGTTTCTTGTTTCTTTCAGGCTGATTTCTTCTTTAGTTATTTCCTTTTCATTTTTGTTAATTGT
Organism: Typopeltis vanoorti; assembly: GCF_054136105.1. Taxonomy (NCBI): domain Eukaryota; kingdom Metazoa; phylum Arthropoda; class Arachnida; order Uropygi; family Thelyphonidae; genus Typopeltis; species Typopeltis vanoorti. The sequence continues at coordinate 140,450,492 of NC_143551.1, read as the reverse complement.
TTGCCAGTTGTATTTTTTAAAATATTTGTCTGTCCACAATTCTGTGTAGTAATTTAGAAATTCTTCTAATTTCAATTCAGTGTTTAATTTTATGTTTTTTTGGTATCTGCATTTAAGTGTTTCAAAATTTTATATCCATTGGTTCTTATTTTATATAAATCATGTTCTAAATTAGAAACAAATTTGTTCCATGATTCTCTGTCTTTTTCTGACTTCTCTTTTAGCTATGGCTCTTATTCTTTTATATTCTATTTCATCTTCTAATCTTTTACTGCTTAACCATTTGTGATAGGCTTCTTTTTTCTTTTTGATTATTTCTTTGATTGAATTTTTTGTGTTTTTCTAAGCTTTCATTTGCTGCTGCATTTAGTATCGTTTTTATATTGCCATTCTATCTCTATTTCTTCATTTTGTTTTATTTTGTCTAGATATTGGTTAATTCTTTGTTCATATAGCCATTGTACATTTGTGTCATTCAATAGTCTATTCAGATAATTTTCTTCAGATTTCTTCAGTTCTTTTCTCTTTTTCAGTAGTTCTGTAGTTTGAGGTGAGAGTCATTCTCTTTTCTTTTGTTTCACTGAAATTTCTGATTTTTTCTTGCACTCATGAATTTATTAATAAAGTCAATGTAGTCATCATTTATGTAACAGTTCTTAATAGTCCATTCGGTCTCTTCTATGTACTTCCTGAACTTGTGGTAGTCTATTTGCTTCGGTTGTCTTTTGTGGTTTGATGTTGCCCTGATATGTTGTTCTTTTTTGTGGTCTATTCTTATAATGGCTCTGAGGAGTGTGTGTCAGAATCTGTGTTGAAGTATGTTTCGCCTATTGTACCAACATTTTGTACCAGTCTTTTACAGTCTGTTAAAATGTAGTCAATTTCATTTTTTGTGTCTCCATTCGGTGATTGCCAAGTCCATTTTCTTCCTGGGCGTTTGTTGAAAAAAGTGTTCATGATAAAGAGTTGTTCAGCTGCAGAAAATTTAGCTAATCTCTCTCCTCTTCTATTTCTTTCTCCTTGGCCATGTGGTCCTAAACTTTTCATTTTCTTTTCCACATCCTATTTTGGCATTAAAGTCACCACCAACGAATGTGTATGTTGACTTGTAATTTAATGCCTGTTCAATATTCATGTAAAAATTTCTATTTCTTGATTATCAGCTACAGATGTTGGAGCATAGCAGGATATTAATTTTATTGTTATATTGTTCTCTGTTCCAATTAGGAGTACACCTATTCTGTCAGATATGATATTACAAGAAAGGATCGACTTTGTGAGCTTAGATTTAACAATGAAGCCCACTCCGCCTTGTTTGCCATTGTTTGAGGATGCTCCAAGGAGTATCTGTGAGCCATTGTACCATCTTGCTGTCAGTTCTTTCAATCTTTTTGTTTCATTCACTAGCAGGATATCCAAGTTGATATTGGTTAGTTCTTTGATTAATAAATCTATTCTGTAGTCTCTTGCCAAAGTTCGAGTATTGAGGGTACCAATTGCCATTTTCATGGATTTAAGAGGTGGCCTATTTTCATATGCGAGATTCTTAGCATCCCTGGCTTCACTCGGTGCCTTACCGCCACTGTAGAAAGGTGAGTGTGGGCCGTGCAGGACTCAGGGCCATTTCTGTTGTCGTAGTGGCATCTTTGCTGAGGTCACATATTCACTTCTCCTGACCAGGGTTCTGATGTGTATATGTGATATTTATCTTTCATAATTCTTGCCAGAATTTTCCCATAACATTTTAAACTTATCTTAGTTATCTTTGTATCCTCTCAAGGCACCAAGGCAACTGACTTACTAGATAGCTAGGAATATTTATTATGGTTTCTTCTTTCCAGCAATGCCTGCATAACTCCTTAAGTCTGCCATAAAGTTTAGATTTTTTTCAGTCTTTGCGAACAACTTCCTCAGATTCCTCTCTGGCTTGCCAGAGAGATATCTGAGGAAGTATTATAAGAAAGTAATAATGCTTGGACATTGGATCAGAAGTTGGTTGGGTTTCTGCATATCCTTATAATAGCCATTTGGAGGTAACTTCCTAGTTATCTAGCTATGACCTTTAAAAAACAGACAACACAGAAAATAAGGTCTTATTAATATCTTTGTCTGGTTAAGAAAAAAAAAAAAAAAAAGATGTACAGGAAAATAGGAAGTCACTACCATTTAGATTTGAGCAGGATAAAAATAAATATCATACTGAAAAGAAAAATGTGTAAGAAAGTTTTAAAAATAATCAAAGTCAAGCTGCTTTCAAAATGAAATGTACTCAAATATATAAATATTATTGAATTAAAAATAAAGTAATTTGAACTCATCAGCAAAATCTGAAGCCAGGGAGGCATCTGAGGAAGATGTTTGCAAAGACTAAAAAATCTAAACTTTATGGTTTAGCTTTTTCAGGAATTATCAGACAATGCTGGAAAGAAGAAATCATAATAAACATTCCTAGCTACCTAGTAAGTCAGTTGGTGCATTGAGAGAATAAAAAAGCAACTAAGCTAAGTTAAATATGTTATGGAAAAATTCTGGCAACAATATGGAAGATAAATATCATCCTTGGGAATGTGACATCATGTAGAATTTGAGAGCCATGGATGATGAGGAGGAGAGACTGACTGTGAATTGAGCAAACTCAATGTTAATAAGGCTGTGTGATTTGGTGATATATTACAACATATTTTGAAGGAATATACCAGGAAATTGACATCTGCCTGACATATTTCTTTAATATGAGTTTTACATTGGATCAAGTTCCAAAGGAGTGGAAGGAAGGCAAGATTGTACTCACTTCATAAGGGAGGTGACAGAACTCAAGCATCAAATTATAGGCCAATTTGTGTGTTGAGTGTTGTGGTTAAAGTGTTGTTGTTGGAGAGGCTGGTGAGAACCAAGATCTAGAATTGGGTTGAAAATAGTGGTATTATCTTTGATGGATAGCATGGATTTGCTAAAGGGAGGTCATGTTTTAGTAATTTACTTATTGCAATAAAGTGCTAGAAGTGACAGTGATCATGCAGTACTCACATGGGAAGTGTCTAAGTTTCAGTAAAGTTACATGCTGAACTACAAAGCAGGAAATTGTGACCAACTGAGGAGTATACTGAGTTCAGTGGAATGGGATCGGTTGCTGGATGGAAAGAATATTGACAGTGCATGGGAAGCATTTAAACAATACTTAAATGATGCCATATCAGAATGTATCCTGAGAGTTAGAGTAGGAGTCAAATGGATGTGTAATCTTATTAAGCAAGAGATTTGTAAGAAAAGGATGATGTGGAAGGAATGCCTTGTGCATAAGGATGACATACACTATGAATGTTATAAGGCAGGCTAGAATAGTCACAAATGTTGTATGGAAGCAAAGTCTGAGTATGAAAAGAAACTGGCTCTGCATGCTAATGACAACCCATGAGAATTCTCTCGATATGCTGCAAGTAAAAGATAGAATGAGTATGAAAGAATAACTCTTCTAAATCAAGATGGCATGAGGGTTACAGATGCAGAAGAGGTTGTTCAGTTAATGAGTGCCCATTTTGTTAAAAGCTATCAACCTGGTGTATGCAAAATTGAGCTCACTGTTACCTCTTCACTAGATGGAGAAACACAGGTATATGAGGACGAGGTATTAGAGCTGTTATACAAATTGAATAAGAATTCAGCAGTAGGGACTGATAGAATATCAGCATATGTGCTAAAAGAGTGTTCAATTGAACTGGTCATTCCTTTGACCAGGCTGTTTAATATGAGTCTCAGAACAGGGAAGATTCCAAAGGAATGTATGATAATTCCTTTGCACAAGTGTGGTGCAAATACCAATGTATCCAACTATTAACCAATTAATATCTCAGGAGTGGTGGTGAAGATTTTGGAAAAATTGGGTAGGGCTCGCATTCAGAAATGGGTTGACAGTGAATCTCTACTTTGCAATGAACAACATGGGTTACTAAGGGAAGGTCATGTTTTAGCAACTTGCTCACCTTCTATAATAATGTTACCATTGAACTAGACAAGGAGAATGGATACACCATGATTCTTTTAGATTTTTCTAAGGCTTTTGACAGAATACAGTATGGTAGACTGTTGCATAAATTGGAGAAAATGGGTTTGGGTTATAGGATAAGAGAATGGCTGTCTGACAGATATCAAAAAGTGGTATATGGGGGATGTGAGTCTGCCAGATTTAAGAAAGAAACTTCAAGCTGTGCATCAGACTTTAGATCTATTACCATCTCCCCTGTGATACTTAGACTCTATCATAAAATCTTAGTTAAACGACTTCAGCAACATATACAGCATGATTATAGACAGAGAACTTTTGTCCCTTCGGACGGCTGTGCCGAGAATATTATATCTTCTTTCTTCTGTTCTCTCTGATTCCCGATGCCGCCTTAAGCCTCTATATAAGGCGTCGCTGGACCTCCAAAAGGCCTTTGATGGTGTCTCCCTTCCTGCTCTCCTTCAAGTGCTGTCTATTACTAGATGTCCAGAACCCTTTCTTTCCTATGTTATGGAGCTATACTTGGGGAGCTCTATCACTGTCACTACAGGATCCCGTGTGACTGCTATTCCTGCAGTGTTGGGGTGTTCGCCAGGGTGATCCTCTATCTCCCCTTTCTTTAACTGCATCAGGTGAGTTTCTTCACTCTCTTCCTGGTCATATAGGCTACTCTCTAGGTGCTTCTTCCTTTAATACTCTGCCCTTTGCTGATGATCTTATTCTCGTAGCCTTTACTAAGGTAGGCTTGCAGGAACTCCTTGACTGGGCAGCCGACTTTTTCTCTATTCAAGGCCTTTCTATTAATGTAGATAAGTCCTGCTCTTTAGCTCTTGACCCCTCTGGTCATGACAAGAAGCTTAAGGTCGAGACTATAGAGATTTCCCTGCGCTGGAGGCTGTTTCATGTTTTTTGACCATCCTGGAAGAGTGGAGATACGTCAGTATCATGTTCACCCCAAAGGGAAGGTCTGTCCCTTCTATCCTAGAAGCCGGGATCACTTCTTTGAGGAAAGCTCCTCTCAAGCCCCCAGCAAAGACTGTTTCTCCTTTCCCACTATCTCCTACCTTGCTTTTACCACAAGTTGGTGCTTGGTAGGACATATATATCTCGGTACTGTCCCGAATGGACAGGGCTATCCATTCAGCTGTGAGATCATGGCTCTGACTGCCGCCTGACACCCCTACTGCATATTTCCACTTGAGGGTGAAGGACGCGGGCTCGGGGTTCCATCACTTAGATGGGTAATTCCATACCTGCGGCTGTCCAGAATCGCAAAATTAGAACTATCTTCTTCCCCTATCTGCAGGGAGGCTTTCTATAGCCCATTAATACAAGAAGACTTTAGGTTAGCTAAAGGCTAGTCCCATTATCAAGGTACCTTAATTGAGTCAGCACCTGCAGAATGCAAGAGATGGGCATCTCTGCTGCAGCCTTCTGTAGATGGTGCTCCTTTAAAAGAGTCATATCTGGTGCCTCCCCAGCATGATTGGGTAAGGGATGGCACCAGACTCCTCCCTGGATTCGAATATATTGACCTTATCACGACAAGGATCAATGCCCTACCCACTTGAGCCCGCACAGCTCGATGGGGTAGTGACGACTCAAACTGTAGTAATGGCTGCCACGACAGTGAGACATTGTCTCATATAGCCCAGTGTTGCTTCCACACCATGGGGGTCCATGTGCAGAGGCATGACGCCATGGTCTCCATTCTGAACAACCGCTTTAAGAACAAAGGTTGGGAAACCACGGTGGAACCACATTATAGGACCTCCACAGGTTTGCGTAAGCCAGACTTAGTGATTAAAAGAGATGGTGATGTTTTGGTAGTTGATGCCCAGGTGGTGGGAACAAGGCGTCCCCTAGCCTATAGGAATAATAATAAGATAAAATAAACTATTATAAGAATAACAAAGATCTAGTTAGTAAGATACAGGAGGAGCTTGGGGCAACTCTGAGGTTTACCAGTGCCACCATCTCTTTACCTGGTGTATGGAGCACAGATAGTTATAAAGACTTAAAACAGCTTGGACTTATGCAGAAGGATATGAAAGTTCTTTCCTTGAGGGGCCCTATAGGGCACACTGATGGTATGGTGTTGCCACCAAAGAATGACTACAATGATAACTAGAACAGACATGGGGTAAAATACTTGTAAAGGCTTAGGCCTATATCATGTCTGGATGTGATGTAAGGGTAGTACTGCCCATAACTAGTACAAAGATTAATAAAAATAAAATTTAAAAAATAGCTAGTGGTGTACTACAAGGATCAGTGCTTGGTCCACTGTTATTCAATCTGTACATTATTAATGATACTGGTAAGGATTTGACAAGTGACATACAGTTGTTTGCTGATAATGCAAAGATAGGTAGGGTAATCAAGAATGCTGCTGATATGCTGTACTTGCAGAATGATTTGAATAGGCTGGAATTGTGGGCATGGGAAAATGGATGTCAGTTCAATGTCAGTAAATGTAAAGTTATTCACTTCGGCATGATTAGATATCCAATGTCATATTATATTTGTGGGATTCGGCTAGAAGAAACTGATGAGGCTAGGGATCTTGGAGTATTAATAGATAGGAAGTTGAAGTTCAGGAGCCATGTGGCAAAGATTGCAAATACAGCTCAAAAGAGAATTGCAATGGTGAAACGAATGTTCACATGTAAAGATAAGGATGTTATTTTGCCTCTTTACAAGGTCTTGATAAGACCTCACTTGGACTATTGTGCACAGCTCTGGTTTCCTGGTTTCCATTGTGATTCTGATATATTGGAGAGAGTACAAAGGAGAGTGTTAAAAATGATATCAGGATTGTGGAATACTGATTATGAAGACAGATTGTATGAGACTGAAAGGGTCATACAGAATTTCAATTTATGGAAGGTAGGGAAAGGATGGGGGGGGCATCTTTGGAAGCTGAGAATGAAGGCCACTAAGAAGGGAGTGAGGGCTAGATTTTGCTCTCAGAGGGTGGTGCGCGATTGGAATGGATTGCCATTGGATGTTGTGAATGCAAGCAGTATGAATGAATTCAAAAATAAGTATGATAGCTGGTGTGTGTGTGTGTGTGTAGTAGTAGTAGTATGTGGCCTCCCTTGATGAGTCTCTGACTCCCTGGAGCTCTCTCTTAATAATAATAATAATAAAGTGATAGCTACATGATGAGGAGATGGATACACTGTAGTATACTTTGATATATTACTGCATGATAAGTTGATAGTCAAACTAGAGTGGATGAGGTTGAATATTAGATTAGTGCATTGAATTGGAGATTAGCTATCTGACAGATGTCAGCAAGTTGTGTATGGAGGAGGGGGGAAAGCAATATCCTGGAAGAGGATTTTTTTTGCATGGAGAGTTGTGAATGATTGGAATGCATTGGCTGAGAGTTTTACGTCTGCCCAGAATTTGAATGTATTTAAGGCATGGTATGATGATCTGTGTGTATAACAAAGGGACATCTTAGATGAGTCTTTGACTCCGTGGGGTTCTAGGAAGATAATAATAATAATCATGAAGGTAAAAATGAATTAGATAAAAAGAAAGCTGATTACCTCAACTAGTTGGTGAGGCACCTAGTCAGTTTGTTATATCAAGATTTAATATAACAAACTAAGGAATGAACTTTTGTTCATTCACTAGCATTGGAAAAGTCATTACTCAACTGATAAGCAGTGGATTCAGATCCCATCATATGCATGTGAAAGTTTGCTTAATGTATTTAAATGGTAGATGAATTTTGCCTTCCAGTATGAAAACAAATACAACCATGTTTATTGGAGGCCTGATTTGGCTTGAAAAATTGGCTTTTATATTTGGTCCCTTGAGTCATCTCACAGTACTAATATTAATGTTCTATAGGACAATAGCCTTTTGTGGATGAGATTTAAATGGGTGGGTGGAAATGCATATGTGCTTCAGGTGATGATTTTGATGGGAAGTTAAACTTTGAAGTTACAGCATGTAATCAAATTGGTAAAAAAGAAAAGATCAGAAAGGAACAAATGTATTAATAGAATGGATTCAAAACGATTAGCTATATTGGTAAGAAATTGGAAACCAAATACCAAAAGACCAGTTGGCAGACAAAAAAAGATGGGTAGATTGTTAATATCTTTGTCTGTGGTTAATATTAATATCTTTGTCTAAGATATTAAGATATTAATATCTTTGTCTAAGATATTAAGATATTAATATCTTTGTCTAAGATATTAAGATATTAATATCTTAGACATTAAGATATTTAATATCTTAATGTTAATAAATAAATAATGAGTAATGTTAATTTCATTAACATTATTACTCAAACACCGTAGTATCAAGATTTTACTTACAATAAATGCTAAACAGTATGGGACAATTAAAAACAAGATTGGAAGATACTTATAAAAAATTTAACTAATAATTAAATTTGTATTATTCCTGTATAGTGTACATCCTTGGAAGATACATGCCGAAATTATTATGATTAATATTAATTTTAGTTTTATAGGAATGAAAATTGACTGTTTGGAAAAAATAAATAAAAAAATAACATTCTTTCATATTAGTTTATTTCAAAGATTACCATAGTAAAGTACTGCTTATTATTTTTAGATGTCCAGTGCCATAACTTTATTTGTCATACTGTATATATATATATATATATATATATATATATTTTTTTTTTTGGTCCAGTTTTGTATTTTTATATATCAAAAGAGCATATTTATTTTACATCCTTGCTTTATTGCTGATATAGAGTAAACTTCAAGCAGCTAGAAATTGCTTACTAAAAGCCGTTCACGATCAGCCTTATGAAGGTATGTTCTGGAAACATTTGGTTACTTGCTTGTTATCCTGGTATCCTGATTCTGCTAAGCTAGGTGTTGTGTGTGCCCAAGGTGGATCTGTGCACATTAGAGATCTTACACTGTCTGCTCTTCTGCTTAGTATTTCATATCTCCAGTCTGGATTTACAAATTCTGCTCTGCGAAGTGCCCAGAAGGCAGTTCATCTTAGGCCAGGTAATTGTTTTTCTTTTCTCCTAAAGTATTGTAAAAGTACTAAATAACAGTTCAGCACAATTACATGTTATTTTATATGTCATAGGTCCTTATTGATAAAAACAAGCTAACATCCAGTTTAATTCTCAGTCAGAGATGACATTAATGACTAATGAGAATTATAAATATGAAAGTAAGTCTTATCTCAACATATGGAATTATCAGCAGTCATTTGTGGAAATTGAGAACCTGTATGATGCTTGCATTTGGAAAGTGCATACTTTTCTTTAACTACTTTAAGTTTTAATATATATAAAAGTAATAACACACTTGGGAAGTATTAGGCCAAATGCAGTTCTTTATTGTCAGCAATTAATATCAAAAATTAAAAAAGGAACTAAACTCTAATACAAGATTGCCCATAAGTGACAAATGGGTTTAAAATGTGAATAACGTTTTTGATTTTTAACTTTATCATTTTATTTTTTTCAGGTATTCTAAGGAACATTTGGGAAATTAATCATTGAAAAGTTCACAACGTAACAACAACCTAAGATTGTGCGTTTTATTTTGAAAATTAGCATTCGATTATTCTAATGCAAAGAGCATATTCATGGCAAAAAATATCATCAAAATGTTCAAAGGCAGAAGCAATAAAACTATATTGTTGTTCACTTCATCCCTCTTTTATTATTCGTCATTCTGCTGCTAAATTTGTAGCAGCAGAATGACAATAATAAAAGAGGGATGAAGTGAATAATAATATGGTTTTATTGCTTCCACCTTCCCTTGCTGTTTTGTCAGATTTGAAGTAAACATGCGTTATCCACATTTCAATCAATGGCTTGTTGTTTATCGAGTTTTATTATTGAAGGTTTCTCTCCTTCAACCAAGGCTCAGTATATCTTGAGAAGTGCTAAGGGATACTTGGACAAAGTGTGTCCTGAGTTAACCTTAGTATTATATATTTATATATTTTTTGGAAACGTTTTTTAATAATGGAAAAGTGGCTTAGAACTAGGACTTTGAAAAGAAGGACAAATGAAACAGGTGATGAAACAAGTGTTGTAATGGCGAGTAAATCTGATACTTATTATTGTTTATGTGACCATAGGTTTTTTTAATTACTATATGTGTTCATATAATAACGCCTACCACTTTCACTGGCAAAACTGTCTAGCTTTCTCAATGCTTGAACGGTAAACACAAAAAAAAATGATAAATGCACAAGTATAAAGAATACAAAACCGTTAGTAACTATAAGGTAGCTAAGTCGATACGTTCGTGTGACAATGTCAGCATCCGTGGAGACACAGACTAAAGATTTGCAATACATGCTGACATTGTCACGCGAACATATCAACTTAGCTACTTTATAGTTGCTAACGGTTTTGTATTCTTTATACTTTGTGCATTTATCATTTTTTTGTGTTTACCATTCAAGCCTTGAGAAAGCTAGACAGTTGCTAGCGAAACTGGTACACGTTATTATATGAACATATATAGTAATTAAAATAAATCTGATACTATTAAAGAAGAAGAAGAAACAAGCAGTTCAAAGAAAAAATACAGTAGGAAATATAACAGTTCATATTTGGAATTCAGGTTTACTTGATGTGGAGATGAAAGTGAACAGAAACCTCAATGTGTTTTGTGTTATGAAGTGTAGTCGAACGAGTGCATGAAACCTGCGAAACTCCAATGATATTTAGAAACTAAACATTGTGATGTGAAAAATAAGCCAAATGAATTTTTTCAGTGATGCTTAGGGACATTAAATCATGGGAAAGATATAGTTTCGGCCATGGGTTCCATTAGTAGCAAGGCACTGGAAGCATCCTATCTCTTAAGTTTGCGCGTAGCGAAAACAGGGAAACCTCATTCTACCAGGGAAAATTTGCTATTTCCAGCTATAAAAGATGTGGTAAAAACGATGTTTGGCAACAAGTTACTAAAAGATGTTGATTTGATTCCTCTTTCAAATGACACTGTCGGTTGCAGAATTAATGATATGGCAGGTGACATAGAATCTTAATTAATCGAAAGAGTTAAGAAGTGCCCTTATTATGCGTTACAAATAGACAAGACTACCGATGTTACAAGTGATGCACAGTTGATATGCTATGTAAGATATGCGCATGATAACAACATTCATGATGATATTCTGTTTTGTAGAACTTTGCCATCCCGAACAACTGGAGAAGAAATATTTCATACTCTCAATAATTACATAATACACAAAGGGATCCAGTGGGAAAAATGTATAGGCTTCTGTTCGGATGGAGCTCGCGCCCCTTACAGGCAGGCATAGTGGGGTTGTTTCTATGGTCAAGGAAGTAGCTACGGATATGAATTGGGCACATTGTTTCATAGATAGGGAAGCATTAGCCTCCGAAAGAATGTCACCAGAATTTAAAACTGTGCTATATAACGCTGTAAAGCTAGTTAATTTTATTAAAGCTCAACCGTTAAATAACAGGTTATTTTCAGTATTCTGCGATGAAATGGGCAGTGAATCTATATATACAACTTTTGCTTCCTTCTGAAATTCACTGGCTTTCCAGGGGCAAAGTACTAACAAGGTTATTTTAATTAAGGCACAAAGTTTTATTTGTAAATGAACATAATTCTGATTTTGCATCACTCCTTGTTGACGAAGCATGGTTATCAACACTATCCTATCTTTCAGACATTTTTTCGAAATTAAATGAGCTAACTCTCTCCCTTCAAGAAAATTCTTTAATTGTTGTTGTTGTTGCCTACGACAAAATAAAGGCATTCGAGAAAAAACTGGTTTTATGGATTAATTATGTAAAAGACAGACAATTTGCACCTTTTCCAACATTCAAATCCTTTTTAATGAAAAATGATATTTTTGTTGATTCTGAGTTTCTGGAAAGGGTTCGTGACCACCTCAAAAATCTGAAACGGAATTTTGAAACATATTTTCCAAATAACTTTTATAAGAAATTTCTGTGAGTTTGCAATCCATTCCAGGCTTGCGGTCAAGAGAACGACCTTTCGTTATTGAAAAAGAACAGTTAATTGAGTTTTCAAGTGACACTGGACTTAAAATGCAATTCCGTGATCTTGGTTTGGCTTGATTTTGGATCTCGTCTTCAGTGAGAAGTGAATTTCCCGAATTATCTGAAGCAGCATTGAAAATCGTCATGCAGTTCTCTACAATCTATCTTTGTGAAAAAGGATTTTCATCAATAATTCAAATAAAAACAAAATACAGAAATCGGCTTTGTGTGCGTGTGCCGATCTTTGACTGAATTTGACCAATATTGAGCCAGATATCCAGCAACTCTGCAAGGGCTGAGAAGCTCAACCATCTCATTAAAAGTAAGTAGTAACATAATTAGATCATATTATTTATTTGTTTAATAAAAATTAAAACTTTGTTCAATGATGATACACTTTTAATCGTTTACTTCCAATTTAATTAATCATGTTTCCATATGTATTCAAAACATACTTTTACATTTATTATGTTATAAATGGCACAGTTTTTCCAAAATGTTGGTAATTCTTACTTAGGTTTTTTAAAAAATTATGAAAAGTCAAAATGATGTATAGGGAAATAAATCAAAAACACTATGTTTATTTTTGAAGTAAAACTTTAATTCCAACATTCTAAAATGTTATTTTTCTTGCTTTTCTGTTCGCAAAATTGTCGATGACATTGTCGAAGTCTATTTCATCACTCAGTTGCTGTTTTATAGACAGTAAGGCAAGATTTCTTAAATGCCAAAAAAAGTGCCGCCCAGGGCAGATCGTCCCCCCCCCCCCTCCCAGCTACGCCTCTGTAACTTAGTGGTCTGTAGAATTGTTTTCAGCATTTTACTGGTCCTTGGCCTTAGAAAGGTTGAGTACCTTAGAGAAGTACCTTAGAAAACAGATTGCTCAGTCAGAGCATAAAAGCATTCTGAGTCTTTATAAATAACAGATTAATCTGGAGGAAAATTGTTGATAGGAAGTTAGTAATAAAAAAAAATTTGATGAAGTACTATCATAATATCCTATACCTTGCTCCCCAGGAATGCATATCATGAATTTGATGATGATGATGATAATAACTATCATTGTATATAACTAGCCAAATTGTTTGTACAGGGTAGTTTCAATTTGCCTCAATGTGTTAGCACTTAACATTTGATTTCAATAATTTTTACTTACTTATTCAATTTTAATTTGTTTAGATAATTAAAAAATATATATTTATTTATTTAATTTAAGTCTACCTGTGGATCACAGGTTGAGAAACACTGCTCTGATCTTTCTCAGAATTCTCATATCTATGGTCTATGTGAACAAGTGCTTTATTTCTAACTCAGGTCTCAGATCCACATATTAAAATTAATTTAAACACTGTTTTTTATACAGCTAGTTTAGTGTTTTGACTAATTTCTCTCTTATTCCATATACATTTATTCATTTGACTTCCTACCATATTACCAGCTTTGCTAATTCTGTTGTCTATTTTCATATTTAATTTGCCATCTTCACTAAAAATTGTGCCTAAGTAGCTGAAATGTTTTACTTGTTCTATAGGTTATCCATTCAGGATGCAGTTCTTTTCACTGTTCCTGCCCTTGCTTTCATAGTCTTTATCTTTATATTGTTGATTTTCATACTAAATTTTTTACAGCAGTTATTCGGTTTAGTTAAGGATCCTGTAGACTTGTACCATTTATTCGAGAGTATAACATCATCTGCATAAAGTAAAGAGCTAAGATTGACATCTCCAATTTTGATATCAGATTTAATGCCACTTTCTTTCCTAATGTGAAATGTGATCCTATAGATCAGTGGTTCTTAACTTGGGTGGTAGCCCCCCCCCCCCTGCAAACTCATCTTACCAGCTATAAATATGATGATTGGCCCAGGTAAAAGTAACATGACATTGTCAATTCCTCTCAGCAATAGTTCAGTATCAACAAGGAGGCGGTAAGTTATAATACTGCTAATATAATAAAAAAAAATTCCATATTTAATCTAGCATCCCTATTTATATTATATTTTTGACAACACTGTTCAGAATACTGTATGTCTGGCAATACTGTTCAAATTTATTTGCTACTTTACTTATTTTTCATCATTTTTACATTGAAAGTTAAGTAATTGGGCCACTATTTGGTCTGAATTTTTCTACATTGAAAATAATTAATTTGGGCTATTTTTAGCAGAATCCCCTACTTTTATAAGCTTTATCTGCTACTTTTCCTAATGCCTATCCTCCAACCATATTGCAGTTTGCATCTAGCCCATGATATCGTGTGGTGCACTTCATTGATATTGTGTAGTGCTGTAGCCTATTAAAATGAGTGAAAAAAGAAAGTGTCGCCAATTCAAGTGGATATTTAAAATATGGAGTTATACTATGTCTAAATAATGAGCAGTTACCAATGTGCTTAATATGTGAAAAAACTTTTCAAACAAAGGAATGAAGCCTTCAAGAATGATTGAGCATTTAAGAACAAAGCATCTAAATAATGCAAAAAATGGAGATGGAGTAATTTTGCAAATTAAAGACTAAATTTAAAAGTCGTCCTTGACTTAAAGGGTTGGTCGCAGCACAAAGTAACCAACAAGAGAAGGGACTTGTGTCTTACAAACTTTCAAAATTAATTGCCAAATGTGGAAAGTCGCATATTATTGGCGAAACTCATCTTACTGGCTATAAATGAAGTTTTAGATATGATGATTGGCCCAGGTAAAAGTAATATGACATCGTCAGTTCCTCTCAGCAACAGTTCAGTATCAACAAGAATCGGCGAAATGGCAAGGGACATTGAAAAAAAAAAAACTTTGTGATGATTTAAAAACCACAGAATTTTCTTTGCAACTCGATGAGACAACTTTATGTGACAATGAAGTTTTATTAATGGCCTATGTGCGTTATATAACTACTAATGAAGAAATTCTTGAAGAGTTTCTATTTGCTGAACAACTGAAAATTGACACGAAAGGTTCTACATTTTTTAAGGTTGTTAAAGACTATTAATGCTAAAAACATTCCTCACAAATATTGTTGTGTATGCAACTGATGGAGCACCAGCTATGATTGGTTATCACCATGGATTTATAGCGCATTTAAAAGAACAATATATCTTTTAAAAATATACTTATTTAAAATAAGTAAAAATTATTACTTTTTAAATTATTTTAATTTATTTTTAAATTAAAATATTTAAAAATTTATCCAAATATCTTTACAATTCACTGCATTCTTCATAATCAGCACTTAGTTGCAAAACATCTTAGCAGGAGACTACATAAGACTTTTGGATGATGTTATTAAAGCAGTGAATAAAATAAATGCCCAGTCATTGAATACCTGTATTTTTCAGAAACTGTGTTATGAAAACAAAGAATTTGAGCATATTTTGCTTCCTACTGAAGTTAGATGACTCTCAAATGGAAACTATCTGTGACGCTTTAATGATTTCTACGATACCGTTTTGAATTTCTTAATTCATGTGATGAGAACATGTGTAATGTTCTAAAAAAAAAAAAAAAGGAAAAGGTTGATATCGCATATCTTTCCATATTTTCACCAAATTAAATGAGATTAACATCAAATTGCATTGGAGCAATATGAATCTTATTAAAGCAAAAGGAATTATAAATGCTTTTATTAGCAAATTAACATTCTACAAGCAGATATTGCAAAACGAGATTTTCTGCAATTCCCAAGTCTACAAATAATAGATGATGATTTAATATTAGATACAGATTTGGATTGTTATTGTTCCCATCTTCTGACACTGAAAGAAGACTTCATGATCAGATTCAAAGACTTTCATGAGCTTAAGATACCCAATTGTATCATAAATCCATTTCCTTCTGATGCCACTTTTGTTCATCCAAATTCGTGTGAAGAATTTATTGACTTAAAAAAAAAAATTATTTTGAAGCCCAAGTACAATTTCTGCAGCATGGGTATGAAAGATTCTGGCCAAACATGCAATGCAAGTTTGGCCAGAATCTTCAGCTTTGGCAAGAAATAAAATTACTGCTCATTGCTTTTCCTTCATACTTTTTCAAGAAAGGATTCAGCATTGTGTTGCAATTCTTAGCTAAGCAGCAAAATAGATTGCAAATAAGTGAAAGAGGAGACTTGAGACTTCGTGTGTTGAACATTTAACCTGATATTGAAAAATTAGTAGTATCTCATCAGGCTCAGGGTAGCCATTAATGATTGGCTTATTAAATACTATAAGTTTGCATCTTTTGTCATTTGTATCAAAGTCATTAATTTTTAATTAACTATCAGCTCAAATATGTTGATGATAATTTAGGTTGTTTGCCTAATAATATATTGCAATTATCTTATTGAGCCATTAACCTTGTGTAAAATTGAGCAGGGGTGCCAGGCTATTCAAATAGTTGAAAGAGGGACACCAGGCAAAAAAAAATTATGAGCCACTGCTATAGATGATGAATAACAAGGGAGATAATGTGCACCCCTTTTCTCACACCTGATTTAATATCAAACCACCTTCCTACCATCTTCATTTCTGACTGATGAGTTACAACTCAAATAGAGACTATGTATTATGCAATATAATCTCCCACTTAAACCACATAATTGCAGTGTTTTGGAAAACTTTTCTCTTGGCACCTTGTCCTGTGACTTTTCCAGATCTGTGGAACTTAAATACTAATCCTTGTTATATTCCTATGAATTTTTGACTGTTTACCTTAGAATGAAGATCTAATCCTGACAACTTCTCTTTGGCCTGAACCTTACCTTTTCTCAGGTATATTTGCAATAAATCCTACAAGGAACAGTCAATAGGAAAATTCATCTGTAATTGTCAAGACTTCTTCAAGTTGAAATTTTAAATAAAATAAAAAAAAAATTCCAAACCCTACAAAGACATTAAAATTCATTTATTCAAGCCATTACTATTGCTCATAAGTACAAGATCAGTTCTTGCACCAGTGTTGAGTTCATGCAAAGCAGCTGAATATTGTTTACTAAATTCAAGTTGCCTGAAATATGATTATAGGGAAAAAATCTTCAATGCTAGTCTACAAAATATAATTAGCAATTTTTTTTCCTTGAAGCTTCTAATAGCTTGTAGTCAAATCTTAGTTAATTTGGCCATTAAAGCAAGTGTTATGTATGTTTTTTTTTTTTTTTTACTCTTTATATATATAAAGTTGAGCCTCCATAGGTCAGTCAGTAATGATGTGACACCTTTGGTTGATAAGACATAAATTTGAATCCTATCAGGAATATGAAGAACTGTATAAGGGTTTCTCAGCTGAAAGTGAGTCAGCCAATCTTACATGGAAGTGCCATAAATTTTCATCCTGCAAGATATACTCCAAGAGATTGATGAGGCCAGGGACTTGGGAGTGTTGGTGGATAGGGAGATGAAGTTTAGGGGGCACATTGCAAAAGTAGCTAAATCAGCTCATCAATTCACTTGGTTGTTGAAAAATACCTTGATGAACAGAGACAAGCAAGTTATTGTACCTCTGTACCGAGCCTTGATAAGACCTCATCTCGACTACTGTGCCCAGATTTGGTCACCTCGGTTCCTTCTTGATGGGAAGGAGGTGGAGAGGATCCAGAGGCGAGTGACTAAGATGATAGCAGGTCTATGGAATGAACCATATGAGAACAGGTTGAAGATTTGTAGGTTGCAGAAACTAGTTGATAGGTGGAAAAGGGGAGATATGATTGAGACATTCAAATTGCTAAAGGGATTCTATAGGATTAATTCAGAGAATATTTTTGAGATCAGGACTGGTGGTGGGAGAACTAGGGGATACCTATGGAAGCTGGGCAAGAGTGTGGTTAGCAGAGGTGTTAGAGCTGGGTTCTTTACTAGAGTGGTAAATGAGTGGAATAAGCTGCCAGAGTCTGTTGTGGGTGCTATGACAGTGAGCGAGTTCAAGGCAAGGTACGATAGATACTGTGAGAATGTCGTATAGTTGTGTGGACATGATGTTTAGGGCCTCCCTCGATGAGTCTAAGGACTCCCTGGATTTTCCCGAAATAATAATAATAATACACAAACACATGTATTTGATAGACATATATTATGTAGATAGGATTAATTGCCCTTAATTGAGTTTCTGTGAAGCCAAGTTACTTGGCTGTGATTGACCATCGAGCCTGTCATAAGAGGAAGATAATGATGGTTGAATAGTGAAATGTTTATTTTTGGAATTAGTTATATTTTGAATTTTATTTTGAGTTATGAAAGAGTGACTTGATTTAAAGTCACCTGCTCTCTCTGTCTGTGTGCAAGTTATGAAGATATTTTAAAGCGCACACCCTTTGTTTGCTTACACCTGAGTAAAATATGGTTGAAAACAAAAATAAGGAATATAATATCTTGTCAAGTATTGTAATTATTTTTTTTTTTTACATAAAACCTAAAAAAAATATAAACATATTTTGAGTTTTTTTTTCTTTATTTGTTTGGAATTTTTATGTTTTAAGCACCAAGAAATTCAGATGATTTGTATTTACCATACGACAATCTTTTTTAAATTACTGAAACAATTTTTTTTTTCTTATGAACGGAAAACTGCAAAAAAGAAAAAAAAACAAGTTAATTCTCCAGTTAATCCACTGAGATTATTCATACTACTTTTTATATCACATATGTATAAAAGTTGCGCTCTTAATGTACTCATTGTATTTCAAGAATAATTTAATTATAATAATTTAACAACAGTGATGGCTATTTAGCTGTTATCATTTTAACATTAAAAAACTTTAAGTAAGCGTGATTAACATTAAAAAACTAAGTAAGCGTGATCTTTTTCTTTAATCCTGCTTATTAATCCATACTCATAAATATATATTTTAATGATATATTTTATATTATATATTTTAATTTTTTCCTCATAGTTAATCAAAGAAGCATTTTCAAAGATTTAACAAGGAAAGCAGAGTAGTTAAAATTTGTAAGATGAGATATTCTTAATGTTTTTTTTATTATGACTGTATACTTAATTATACTTCTGATTTTTAACAATTTTATTGTTATTTTATAATTTATCCAGGAGTTTAGACATAGTTATTTTTTATTTATTTATTTATTTTTATTTATTGTTGTTGTTGTTATTATTATTTTATTGTATTTATTTTTTATTTTTTTTCGGGCAGATAAAGTTTCAAACTGGAGTATTTTACTGGCTGCATGCTATGGAAAAGATGTAAATAAAGACAACATGAAGAAACTTCTTGTGTTAGTCAAAAAAATAGGTTAGTTTAAATATTGAAATATTCCTTGTGCAGGTATAAACATTCTCAGAGAACTCAATTCCTTCTGTGGAATAAAATATAAAACTATCATTAGTCCATTTGTTTGTTAATTAATTTATTTGTTTATTGTGATATATGCACTATGTTGAAATAAGTATCGAGACAATACACATCTCAAATAGTATGCTGACTTTCCTTTGATTCTGATCACACTTTCAGGCATACTTTCTGCCTAGTTATGATAATGAATCAGATATTTTTGACCATTCTTCCTTTGACATGACTGCCAGTCCATCTGTTTTGTTGGATGTTCCAGTGTTTCTGGACATTCCAGTGTTTCATTGGGATGTTGGGTGTTAAGATTAGGACCAGTCAGGCTTTCTCTCACCATTTGCTCTCAAACCATCTCACTATGGCACTTATAGTGCGAGAGGGACATTATTGTGTTGAAAGAGATGTGGGTCTTTTCCAGAAGTGCTGTATATCCACTTCAGGCACTATGACCAATAGCATGAATTCATAGCTGGAAAACTAGCCATCAAATTTTATAGTTTGAATAGTAGACTTGAGCATAAGGCATTCCCTGGGCAGTCTTCACATGCTTTTCCATTCAAAATAGAGTATGTTATGATTTGTTGACTTTAAATTTTTCAGGAAATGACAATGTATACTAAAATATTAATTAAAAAACTAATCAATACCTTCCAATATTTCGGCAATGTTACATTGCCATCTTCTGGGAACATAAAACTATGATATGTGCATGCAGGCACAAACAACAAGCAAATGAGGCTGAAGAAGGCAACTAGCGTTGTTCCTAGAGTCCTAAAGGTGACCCATGGTGGGCTAAATTGGGTTGTCTTGGCTGTTGAGATGATGTTCTAAGGATGCAAGCTTTCCAAATTTGGGGAAGTCTCATGCACCCAAATTTGTTGAGATTTGGGAAGTTTTTTAGAGCTGAGGCTGATTGCAGGAACAATCTTTCATATTTATATTTGCTAAGGTGTAATAAAGTGGCTTTCTTCCAGCATATTCTGTTGTGGGTATCTAGTGCAGACCATGCACTAGATACCCACAACTTGCTACCTTCTCCAAAAGACAAACTCACTAATGATGCAAACTGGTGTATACCAAGTACCATGTTTGTGTAACTTGTCTTACTATGGACAAACAGGAAGATCTATAAATAAAGTTACAGTGGAACCTCGGTTGTCGAATGCCTCTGTTCTCGAACAATTCCATTCCCAAACATATTTTCTGAACAGAATTTCAGTTCCCGAACAAGCAAACGGCAACCATGTGCTCTGTGTGCTGAGCTGTAAGGCAGGAAGGCTTCAGTTACGCAGCATCCTTCGTTCAGCGCAGACACCTGCTCGAATTTGCAGTGAGTTTTCTTAATTTTCTTTTTGTTTTGTTGTTGTTTTTTCATAAATTATTATTAATTAAGCCACCATGGGGCCGCAGAAGAATAGTGATAGCAGCAAAGTGAAAAGAAAAGTTGTTAGAACCACGATAGAGATGAAAAAAGAAATCATATCCAAACATGAAAATGGCGTTCGTGTCTTGAATCTTGCTATGCAGTTCGGTATGGCGAAATCAATGATATGTACAATTCTCAAAAATAAAGAGGTGATCAAGAGAGCTGGTGTTGCAAGAGGAGTGAAAGTTCTTACTAAACAAAGATCGCAGACGATTGAAGAAGTGGAAAAATTGTTGCTGGTTTGGATAAACGAGAAACAGTTAGCTGGTGATAGTGTTTCTGAGGCTATAATTTGTGAAAAAGCGAGGCGATTACATGATGACCTGTTAAAGAAAAACCCTGGTACAAGTGCTGATACTGATGTGTTCAAAGCTAGTAGAGGGTGGTTTGAGAAATTTAAGAGGAGAAGCGGTATACATAGTGTGGTTAGGCATGGGGAGGCTGCGAGTTCGAACCGAGAAGCTGCTGAAAAATACGTGCAAGAATTTAGTGACTGTGTAAAGGCTGAGGGTTTTCTTACCCAACAAGTGTTCAACTGTGATGAAACCGGCCTATTTTGGAAAAAATTACCAAAGAGGACCTTCATCACTCAGGAGGAAAAAGCATTGCCAGGACACAAGCCAATGAAGGACACAAGCCATTGCTTATGTACCACTCTGAGAATCCGAGGATATTTAAGAAAAATAACGTGATGAAAAGTAAATTGCCTGTTATGTGGAGGGATAATAGTAATGCTTGGGTAACCAGGCAATTGTTTATTGAGTGGATCCATGAAGTCTTTGCCGCAAGTATGAGAAAATACCTTCAAGAAAAAAATTTGCCAATTAGATGCCTTCTTGTGATGGACAATGCGCCTGCTTACCCTCCAGGCTTGGAGGACGAGTTAGTGGTGGAGTCTGATTTTATCACAGTGAAGTTCCTGCCCCCTAACACAACTTCTCTAATTCAGCCCATGGACCAGCAGGTCATTTCAAACTTTAAGAAACTCTACACCAAAGCACTGTTTCAAAGGTGTTTTGAAGTGACCTCTGACACAGAATTAACACTCAGAGAATTCTGGAAAAATCACTTCAACATCCTCCATTGCTTAAGTATCCTTGACAAAGCCTGGGCACAAGTGACTTACAGGACGATGAACTCGGCCTGGAGGAAATTGTGGCCAAACTGTGTAGCAGACAGAGACATTGAGACTGAGCATGTTTCACTTGTCAATGATATTGTGTCTCTGGACAAAAGCATGGGCTTGAAAGTTGACAATGCTCATGTGGAGGAGTTAGTGGAGGATATGGAGCCCAGGAATGAGCTCACCATGGAAGAACTGGAACACCTTCAGAAGGAGCAGCAAAAGACGGAGGTGGAAGAAATGTCTGCAGACATGGAGGAAGGGATTGATGATGATCCTAGTTCTTTGATCAAAGAAATGTGTGCAAAATGGGATGAGGTGCAAAGTTTTGTGGCAAGATATCACCCTCACAAAGCTGTAGCAAACCTTCATAAACTATTTCAATGACAGTGGCATGTCTCACTTCAGAAACATTTTAAAATGCAGGCAAAAACAAATGTCATTGGACAGGTTTTTAGTGAGACAGAGGCCCAGTGTGTCTCAAGCAGAGTCGAGTGGTGCCAAGAGACAGAAAAGAGAAAGAGAAAAAACCCCAGAAGGACAGTAACCTGATGTTTTTATGGAAGGAGACTCCCCTTACTCATCTCCTTCCACTTATGCCATCAACTCCTCCGTATGCATAGTTAAAGTGATGTTAAATTTTCATTTTTATTTTATCTATTAATTGTGTTTATTCTTTTTATGTAAGATTTTATGCATTTTCATTATGTTTGTATATGATTTTATGCATGAAGCACTCTTGTAAAGGTTTAAATGAACAATCATCTGGGGTTCGGGAACGGATTAATCCATTTTACATTAATTCTTATGGGAAAATGGTTTCATTTTCCGAACAGCCTTCGGGAATGAATTAAATTTGATAACCGCAGTTCCACTGTACTTGCTGTGTCATAAGTGTTGTTCTTTAGTTATGTATACCCCACAGGTTTCACTATATAAAATAAGTTACTAATAGCCTCTTCAATATGAAGTTTAAAGCAGTTGTGGTTACTAGTAGTGAATGACTAGGCTTTATGGAAAATACCTTGCTCAAGGCGGCATAAACACAACTCCACTAGCATTTTAGATTTCAAGGTTTAACCCAACACACACACACACACACACACACACACACACACACACACACACACACACACACACACACACACACAACATATTGTGTATTCTTCTTTTGTTATTTCAAGATGCAAGGATTTCATTACAACAAGGGATAATGGTCACCAAACAGATCAATAACATAGGTCATAATAGAGAAAAAAGACCCATTTGCAAATACACAAGAAACAGAGCTTTAGAAAGTTATGTGGGTTTGGAAGGAGAATATCAATGGAATGCATAGCATAATAGAAGGCATAAAGTTGGGAAGGGTTATGAGAAGTAAGGTAGACATTGTGACTTTGCAGGAGGATCTGAATAGACTATGTGAGTAGGCAAATGATTGGAGCTGGCAGTTGAATGTTGCAAAGTTAAAGTTCTTGAAATTTAGTAGGCAAGCTTGGGATGCAGAGTATGCAATTAATGGAGAAATGTTGAAGGAGATAGAGTTGATAAGAGATCTGGGAGTGATGGTGGACAGAGACTTGAAGTTTAGGTGTCTCATTGCTAAAATTATAATGATGTAGTGGAAAAGTTTCAGAGTTGTTTACTAGGTTAGCATCAGGTTTATTGAATGTCAAATATGAGGAGAAATTGAGGGAATGCAACTTACAGAGCTCTGTGAATACAAGAGGGAGATATGATTGAGACATATAAGTTGATGAGGAGTTGTTACCAGATTAATGTGGAGAAAGCTCAGTCTTTTGGCATGAGAGAGTATACACCTCTCGCAATAAGTCCTTTGACTCCATGGAGGTCAGATAATAATAATATAAAATAAAAGACTGGATTTATCAAAATCTAGCTAAACCATGAACTGTACATTAGCTTACCTTATTATGTAAAAGAAGTTCTTCAATGTGTTTACAAACATGGTATTGTCATTTGACAATTAGAAGAAGGTTCAACTGAAACTTCATATTTGAAATCCTTTTACAAATTGTAGATTGAATAACTTGGAACATAATGCATCAGTGTTTAATTGTTCCAATAAAATGATTCTCTAACATGTTCTGTAATTAGTATAAGTCAGCCTTTTATGTTTGCAATTTAAATTATAGCTGTTAATTTCAATCCTTGCATTAAAGAAATGCTTTGACAAACATGTAAATAATTTTTTGATTTAAAAAAAATCCAAAATGGTATATATTATTTATTCAGTTCTTAAAAAGCCAAAGTGGGAAATAAGATCAACAATAAAAAAAAATAAAATTAAAATAAAAAATATCATATGTATACTTTTCATAAACAAAATATTATAATAAAATATCTTTAAGGTACAATAACTATTTGTCTCTGACCAGAACTGAATAGATAATAATGCTTGAAAAGTAAGTTTTGTTCTAGTAATTAACACGTTCGCTGCCACGCTCCTCAGGCGTAGTTTGTTACCACACACCAAGCGCTTTCACTCCTTCAAGGTCAGTACAAATAATCTCGAAGCTGGCGGTAATCGACATACGAGTATATTCATAGTTGGCTTGTGAAACTCATATACCAACTATGAGTATACTCGTAGTTGGCAGCGAATGTGTTAAGGATACTTAATTTTTTTGTTTCTTAAATTTCTTATTTTTAAAATTTTTTTGCAATTAATATAAGTGAGAAATTTTTTCCTTTTCTGAATAGGATAAATTTTGTTGCTCATTTTGAGTATGTTTTTCTTTTTAATTTTAGTGCAGTTGGATAGACCTGTCAGGGGTGAATTATTGAAATGGCTTATCTTGATGGAAATTTTGTACCATATATCACAACAAAATACTTCTACTGTTGAACCACTTATTAATTCTGTAAGTTTAGTTTATTGCATAATTTTTTCACTTAATATTGCTTTAGTACTTTTAAGGTATAGATATGAATTCCAAGGACTCATAATGGCAGGCACTTCATACCACACTTTCCACCATCTTCTTCCTTGTTTTTACTAACATTGTCCTTAAAACTTGCATTTTTGCTTGTGTTCTACTTACATCTATTTTTGTTAGTCTCCATGTTTTTGCTGCATGAGAACAATATGGACAAAAAGTAACTTCTGTTAATCAGAAGTTACTTTTTATATTTTATATTTATTATAAGTTATGATCAGTTTATATACTGTATTTGTTATTACTTTTTTATATCTGAATTCCACCCACAAAATGCTGTCAATTGTGGATAGTCTAAGGACTAGAAAATATTTGTAGGAGCAGTACTAGGGCAGAAGTCTTGCTCATAAACCAAACATAGAACTTTTTCAAGCCACTTTAGATTTTCAATTAGTAGGTCATCTCATATTAGGCAATGAATTCATTTACCACTTAAAGGTGTATTTCAAACTCTTAGCTAATTGGTAAGAGAGCAAATATACTACCAACTAAGCTAACCAGGCTGGTAATTATTCATCATCATCATCAAATTCCTGCCATGTACCCTCAAGGGGTGTACAGGATATGACAGTACTACATGAAAAAAATTACATCATTACTAACTTCCTATCTACAATTTTCCTCCAAATCAAGACTCCAACGTTATCAGATCTTATATTTCTATCATCTAAGGCACTTTGTACCGTATCAATCCACCTACATCTTGGTCTTCCTCTGTGTCGTTTTGCTGCCAACCTGGCAGAGAACACTTGTTTTGCTAATCTTTCTTCGCCCATTCTGTTTAAGTGACCATACCACCTGAGATTAGCTCTGCTAACGCATTCCTGGATGTTGACAATATCAAGTTCTTTCCTAATATCCTCAATTTTAATATGATATTTCCATTGATGCCATCTGTTCATGCCTATAATCTTTCTCAGGACTCTCATATCTGCGGTCTCCAGTCTTTGGTCAAGTGTTTTACTTCTGACCCAGCTCTCAGATCCATAAGTTAAAACTGGTTTGAACACTGTCATATACAGCTAATTTAGTGTTCTGACTAATTTCTCTCTTATTCCATATGAATTTATTCAATTGACTTCCTACCATACCACCTTTGCTGATTCTGTTGTCTATTTCTATATTTAATTTACCATCTTCAGTAAAAATTGTGCCTAAGTAGCTGAAATGTTTCACTTGTTCCACAGGTTCTCCATTCACAACACAGTTGACATTTTCAATGATTTTGCCTATTTTCATTGTCTTTGTCTTTTTATTGCTGACCTTCATACCATATCTATTACAACAGCTATTCAATTTAGTCAGAGAATCTTGCAGACTTGTAGCGGATTTATTTAGAAGTATAACATCGTCCGCATAAAGCAAAGAGCTGACATTAACATCTCCAATTTTGATATCAGGTTTAATACCACATTCCTTCATAATGTGATCCATATAGATAATGAATAACAGAGGGGATAACGTACATCCTTGTCTCACACCAGATTCAACATTAAACCATCTTCCTGTACTTCCTTCAATTCTAACTGCTGACTTACAACTCAAATAAAGACCAAGTATTGCTTGATATAATGCTCCATTGACACCATATAACTGTAGCATATTGAATAGCTTCTCTCTTGGCACCTTGTCATATGCCTTTTCCAAATCGACAAAACTTAAATACAGATCTCTTCTATATTCCCATGCTTTCTCGACTATTTGTCGTAAAGTGAAGGTGTGATCCTGACAGCCTCTATTTGGCCTGAATCCAGCTTGTTCTTCACGAAGCTTTTCTTCCACAATTCTTCTCAACCGTTTCTCAAGTGTACTTGCATAGATCTTCCCAGGAACACTCAATAGGGAAATACCTCTGTAATTCTCACATTCAGTTTTATTTCCCTTTTTATATATGGGTACTATGAGAGCTCTACTCCAATCATCGGGAATTCGTCCCTCTGTCCAGGCTTTCTGAACTATGTAGTGCAGCCACTGTAAGACTCTTATACCACCATACTTCAGCATTTCTGGTCGAATATCACCTACCCCTGCTGCTTTTCCACATTTCAAGCCTTTGATGGCTTTTTCTACTTCAAATATGGATATGTATTCCTGACTGCATGCCTGGTCAGTGTTTTTTACCACTGTGCTGTCATCACTGCTTGTTTCATTTAGCAGTTACAAAGTAATTACTTCATACTTCAAGGATATCTTTTTCTCCCGTTTTTCATGTCACCTTTATCATTTAACTCCTTTTACAGCACTCTTTCCTCCATTCCTAAGCTTCAACAACTGCCAGAATATTTTGCCACCTTGATATTTATTTTCTATATTCTTGCCAAACTCCTCCCATGACTTTTGTTTAGCTAGTTTTACACAGTGTTTAGCATTCTTGCATTTGTCTCTGTATTCTCTAAGAGCACAAGCTGACTTATTTGCCAGGAACTTTTGATATGCTTTCTTCTTTTCCTTCACTGCCTCTTTAACTTCCTGTGTCCACCAGGGAGTTCTGATTTTTTTATCCTTGCAGATAACCTCACCACATGCCTCCTCTGGCAGAATCCATCAATGTTTTCTTCTGCGTTTGCCACTGAATCCCCAAGGTTTGATTCCTGTTCTCAAACTCTTTCATTTTTTCTTCAATAATCTTTGTGTATTTTAGTTTACAGTTCACATCTGAGAGCTACTCAACTTTTATTCGCTTTAAAACTTTCTTACATGTTATTCTTTTCAATATGAAATTCAATTTTCTACTGCTCAAGACTAAATAGTGATCACTTCCAATTTCAAATCCTCTGTACACTCTGGTGTCCTGCACCAGGGAGAAAACATCACTATCAACAATAACATAGTCACTGAGACTTTTCTTATTTCTTGCCTCTTCTCTCCATGTGAATTTGTGCACATTTTTATGTTGGAACATGGTGTTAGTAATAACCAGTCCATGTCCTGAGCAGAAATCCAACAGATATTTGCCATTATTATTAGCTTTGCTCTTTTCTCCAAATTTTCCCAAAATATTTTTGTATGTCTCACAATCATTTCCTACTCTGCTATTTAGATCCCCAACAAGGACCAACTTTTCCTTTTTCATTGTGTCAGTTGCTTTTTCTAAAGCCTCAAAAAATTCCTCCACTTCTACCTTAGTAGAACCTTCTGTGGGACCATAGGCACAAATAAGTCTCATTGTCCAGTTCCCCATTCTCATATTTGCCCACATTACTCTACTTGAGACTGGCTGCCATTCAAGAAGATTAGCCTCGTATTTTGTGTTGAATACTATGGCTACCCCTTCTTTTCCTTGATTGTCATTGCCTGAATATAACATTTTGTATTTATTGCTCAGAAAGATTTCTTGGTAACTATGCTGGTAATTATTATGAATGATTTATGGATAATATAATGATTATGCATAGCAGTAGTTTATGGTATGAATTATAGTTAATGACACATGATTTTCCCGTAAACTGGGAACATGTTTAATTATTTTACAGAATATTCATATTTAGGAAGTTTATCACTATGCAAAATTTCAAAATTGAAAAATTTACCTACTAAATAAAAATTCTCTCATAAATTGCTACCATAAGCATTAGAAGTATATTATTATTATGTGACACCTCCATTGATTTCAAGATATTTATTTTCTATATTCTTGCCAAACTCCTCCCATGACTTTTGTTTAGCTAGTTTTACACAGTGTTTAGCATTCTTGCATTTGTCTCTGTATTCTCTAAGAGCACAAGCTGACTTATTTGCCAGGAACTTTTGATATGCTTTCTTCTTTTCCTTCACTGCCTCTTTAACTTCCTGTGTCCACCAGGGAGTTCTGATTTTTTTATCCTTGCAGATAACCTCACCACATGCCTCCTCTGGCAGAATCCATCAATGTTTTCTTCTGCGTTTGCCACTGAATCCCCAAGGTTTGATTCCTGTTCTCAAACTCTTTCATTTTTTCTTCAATAATCTTTGTGTATTTTAGTTTACAGTTCACATCTGAGAGCTACTCAACTTTTATTCGCTTTAAAACTTTCTTACATGTTATTCTTTTCAATATGAAATTCAATTTTCTACTGCTCAAGACTAAATAGTGATCACTTCCAATTTCAAATCCTCTGTACACTCTGGTGTCCTGCACCAGGGAGAAAACATCACTATCAACAATAACATAGTCACTGAGACTTTTCTTATTTCTTGCCTCTTCTCTCCATGTGAATTTGTGCACATTTTTATGTTGGAACATGGTGTTAGTAATAACCAGTCCATGTCCTGAGCAGAAATCCAACAGATATTTGCCATTATTATTAGCTTTGCTCTTTTCTCCAAATTTTCCCAAAATATTTTTGTATGTCTCACAATCATTTCCTACTCTGCTATTTAGATCCCCAACAAGGACCAACTTTTCCTTTTTCATTGTGTCAGTTGCTTTTTCTAAAGCCTCAAAAAATTCCTCCACTTCTACCTTAGTAGAACCTTCTGTGGGACCATAGGCACAAATAAGTCTCATTGTCCAGTTCCCCATTCTCATATTTGCCCACATTACTCTACTTGAGACTGGCTGCCATTCAAGAAGATTAGCCTCGTATTTTGTGTTGAATACTATGGCTACCCCTTCTTTTCCTTGATTGTCATTGCCTGAATATAACATTTTGTATTTATTGCTCAGAAAGATTTCTTGGTAACTATGCTGGTAATTATTATGAATGATTTATGGATAATATAATGATTATGCATAGCAGTAGTTTATGGTATGAATTATAGTTAATGACACATGATTTTCCCGTAAACTGGGAACATGTTTAATTATTTTACAGAATATTCATATTTAGGAAGTTTATCACTATGCAAAATTTCAAAATTGAAAAATTTACCTACTAAATAAAAATTCTCTCATAAATTGCTACCATAAGCATTAGAAGTATATTATTATTATGTGACACCTCCATTGATTTCAAGGACTCATAATAACTGAGCCAGCAAAGGTTGGTCGATTGGTAGAGCCTCTGCTACTAATGGCTCACGCAAAAAGTTAATCAAGTTTGAGTGCAGTTAGTTGTTGGAAGGGGTTCAATTGTTCGATGCTGTTGGCACACTCTCCCTCAATGAGTCTTTGGACTCCTGGAGATTTCACATAATAATAATAATGGGAGGGCACTTCACACCACACTTTCCATCATCTTCTTCCTTGTTTTTACTAACATTGTCCTTAAAACTTGCATTTTTGCTTATATTCTACTTACATCTATTTTTGTTACTCTCCATGTTTTTGCTGCATAAGACAAAATGGACAAAAAGTAACTTCTGTTAATCAGAAGTTTGCATTTCAATGGGATCTTATTTGTCCCAGTGTAGACTACTTATACTCTTAAAAAAGGTTGGATCCATTGAAATCCTTCTCATTATTGCATGATCTAAACTTCCATCACTAGAATTGATTAAATTTATCTAGCCTTTAAGTGGTAGATGAATTTCATTGCACAGATATTTGAAATTTTCGTTACTCTTCAGGACTTTCCCATTGTGTATAACACTATTAACACTTACATTTTCTCTACGATTGAGAACCATGCACTCACTCACTCACTCTACCTGATGTTGATACTTTCCACTAGCTACACTTCTTATTTTACCATTCACACACACTATATAATGCTTCATCTATCACCTACTAATACACTACATAATCTGCCATCACATCTACATTATCTGCTGCTTAAATGGTATTTTGGTGAGTTAATTTTGCATATTCTGAATTTTCCTGAGTTTCTGGGAGAAAATAAAAAATCCTCTCCTTTCCATATGAGTGTGGCTAACTCATTATCAATTTAAAATAATCCCTATGAAGATTTCGTCATGATAAGACAGGTCATTTCCAGTTGTAGGTGGCATTGTCCTATCCTTCTTCCAACTGTTTTCCATAGGTGCTTAATGATAACCCACATGAAAAGGTTTAAAAATGCATAGATTATAAAGAAAGATACCTGTTGATGTTGCCTGTAGAACCTTTCTTGTGTTCATGCATTTGTATGGTAAGGTTTTCCAGAATGTGCCCATAAAATAAATAAATAAATATAAATAGTAAAATAAAATAAATTATTTATTCTTGACTATGCATTCTTTATGACTCACTTCAACAGAAGTACTAAAAAAATATAAATTAAGATATTATAAATCAGAGAAAGTTGTTTCCAATGTATAACAATGGTCACACATTGGAAACAACCATTGGTTAATTAAACATATATCTGCACACATGTGATATTATTAAGATGAAATGCATAATGGCATCATGTTCTCATTCTGTGTTGTTCAGTTTAATGAGAGAAGGCTAGACATTGGTTAATGTAAAACCCTGATTTTTTGTTACACGTGGCTGTATAACATTTCAGAATATTTGAACCTCTTGATGTAACTGTTATATGAAATATAAGCCATCTTGGTTTGTTGTTCAAGCACTTGATGATCCTCACTTTTGGTATGGAATACAAGAGTCAACTTATGCTTTCTTTTTATCTCTATATCATTCATGTGTTCTGTTACAGATTTTCTCCTAAGAAGGCTGTGTGTGTGTGTGTTCTACATAACAAATACCACATGTGCAACTGGTTTGGTAAATTCTTAAGCTTTTTTATTTTAGAGTTAAATGTGGCAGTTTAGGTGACATAAAAATATATGACTCTGCATTGGGAAGTAAAGGCTACTTTTATATCATAATGCTTCAGTATCATTGCTATTCTATCCATCACATTGAATGCATGATAGAGTTATGGCTTATCTGCAGTCCTTGTTATCCTGGATGTTTGAACCTTCCCTGGGAGATTGCTGCAGAATATACATATATATGAGGGACGTCCAGAAAGTAAGTTCCGATGGGCTGTCAGAGAAACAAAAATATACTTACAAAAAAAACTTTATTGGAAATTAAAGTAGACATCTTTCACTACTTTTCTACATATTTGCCATTGTTCGGGCACTGATCATAATGGGGCACCAAAAGTTGTGTACCTTCGTCGTAGAAGGTTGCCGTCTGTGATGCAAACCATGTATTGGCTGCTTCTTTGACCTCATCGTTGTCTTGAAACTGCTGGCCACCAAGGAAGAAAGATTTCGGATGTTTGAACAGGTGAAAGTTGCTTGGCGTGAGGTCAGGACTATATGGTGGTGGTGGGTGGGGGGGGATTTTACCCAGCCAAAGGTGGTGAGAAGTTGTTGTGTTACGCATGTGTGGGGATGTTACAGATGTTTTCATGAATCAAAATAATGCCCCTGGTAAGTATGCCACGTCATTTATTCTGGATCGCACGACTCACTTTCTTAAAGGTTTGGTAGTACATACTTGCATTGATTGTGGAGCCTTGACCCAAGAAGTCTACCAGCAAAGTTCCTTGTCTGTCTCAAAACACAGTGCACATGATTTTCTGAATGGAAACCATTGTCTTCAATTTCGTCTTGACTGGTGATGAGATGTGCCTCCACTCCATGGACTGTTTGGATTCATGGGTTGCGTGCCACACCCAAGTCTCGTCCTCGGTGACAAGTCTGCTCAGGAAAGCATTGGCATCCTCATGGTAGTGTGTCAAGAATTTCAATGTCACTTCCCAGCCAATTCACTTT
Organism: Typopeltis vanoorti; assembly: GCF_054136105.1. Lineage (NCBI taxonomy): Eukaryota > Metazoa > Arthropoda > Arachnida > Uropygi > Thelyphonidae > Typopeltis > Typopeltis vanoorti. The sequence goes on along the minus strand of NC_143551.1, from coordinate 140,418,105 downwards.
GTATTGTTCTGTAAGCAACTTCGGCACCCAACGTGCACATAATTTCTGATAATTCAGTTTCTCTGACACAATTTCATGAAGTCATGAACATGAAACTTCTGGAAATTGCAGTGAGAGTGACATCGTAGTGAGTCCCTTATTCTGTTGAATCTTCTCTTCAACTGAATGCACCAAATTGTCAGTCACTAAAGATGGCCGTCCGCTCCGTTCATCATCGTGCACACCTGTCCTTCCTTCATTAAAAAGTCTTACCCATCTTCGTACCATTGAATCACTCATTGCGTGTTCTACATAAACCTCAATAATTTGCCAATGAATTTCAGCTGCTTTAACATTCCTCACATTCAAGAAACGGATAACTGACCTAATTTCACATGCTGCGGGCAATTCAGTTTTATGTGTGGCAGGTGATTCGATTTTCTTAGACATTATAAACAGACACCAAGAAGCATACGCGCTAAGAGAATGTCTGAAAATAGCACCAACGCCTTGCTATGGAATCAACAAACTCAGCATGCATTTGGCATTGCGATCACAGCGCTGCAGTGAAAATATTTAAAAACAGAACTTACTTTGTGGACGTCCCTCGTATATACAGTGTTGCCATAATTAAAGATGAGGTGTTCAAAGCCCTGTAATGAAAAATTTAACCAAACTTGGTGTAACTATACTCTGGAACATGGGGTTTTGATTTACAGAAAAAATTGAAAAGTACAAAATTCTGCCACCAGCAGACAGTTGGTGCTAGAATCATGTAGTATTTGCATAATCTTATGTTTCTACTGATAAGTTGGTGGATATAAGGAAGACCAAAACAGATTCACGTCATTCTGATAAGACTGAAGGTACTATGGATCTCACCTTACTGGAATGTGCATTGCTAGTCGAGCTTTACTATCAACAGCGTGGTAACACTAATGCTGCACTTTGAGAATTCCAACATTTGAAGGATAGGAGAAAAGATTCATTGAAATAACAAATCTTACAAAAATGATTTTATGATTTGAAAATAGCAGATCTTTATCAGTGAGGCCAGGACATGGGTGCAAACGAATTATTCCTCAACAAATTGACGAAGTTGCAACTGCAGTTGTGGAACACAGAATGAATAATGCACAAGGATCCAGCAGCACTCAGGCAATATCAAGGCAACTGGGCATGCCATACTTAACTGTGTGGAAAATCCTGCATCCAATTGCTGAAGTTTTTTCCCCTACAAGTTCTTCCATGCTCAAGCTTTGCTTCATGGTGATGTGGAAACTCAACTGCAGTTTGCCCTAACATTCTTAGCTCAAATGGAGTGGATGATGCATAACCATAGAATGACAAGGCACATTTTTATCTGAATGGTGTTAACTCTCACAATTGCCACATTTGGGCTGAGAATAATCCTCGTGTGTTCCATGAGAAGACCCTTTTACACTCACTGAAAGTCACAGCGTGGTGTGGTTTCACTGCATAATTTATTATTGGGCCATACTTTTTCGAAGAACTTTGCCCAACAGGACCAGTGACTTGTACCATTTCTGCTGTAGGTATTGAGAGATGCTGTGCAACATTGTTGTTCTGCAAGGTGATGCTACCATATTCATTCAGGATGGAGCACCTCACATTGGATTGCCAGTACTGCAAATGTTACGAAAACACTTCACAGAACATATAGTGATTAGTCGTGCATTTCTCACATGGCCACCTCGTTCACCTGATCTCAACCCCTGTGACTTTTGGTTGTGAGACCATCTGAAACATGTGGTGTATTAAAAACATGTTCCTGATTTAGCAACCTTGAAAGACAGAATAATATAGCATGTGAGGCGTATCACATGCAGATCTGTTGCGTTCCACTGTAGAAAATGTCATTCACAGAATGCAGTTCTTAGAACATCTGAAAGGAGGACATATTGAACCACAGCACGAAGATTGATTTGTTGTCTCTCTTCTAGCCATTACTGTTTAATTAATCCCAAACCATGTGCTTATAGCGCCAAATGTCACCTGGCAGCAGAATTTTGTACTATCTTTTACCTTCTGTAAATAAAAGCCCCATGTTCCATAGTATACTTACATCAAGTTTGGTTGAATTTCATCCAATACAAAAATATATGCTGCAGGGCTCTAAACACCTCCTCTTCAATTATGGCCATCCTGTATATATTTTTAATGTTGTTCTTTCATAGCCATTCTGTGACAGGATTGTACCATGGAGCCATAGTGTTGGTTCCTCTTCTTGTCATCACATGAGATGTTAAATGCTCTACTACACAGAGTTTAGATTGTCTCTTTCCTTGTTATGGATTGTCATTGTGGGAAGTGTCATTTAGCTATTTCTCCTGTAAGCTGACTTTTCTTAGACTGCATGTGTGAGTTCACCTTAATCAACAGGCCCCCAGAAGTGCTTCCCATACTATAATACTTAATTATACTTTTCAGGTATAATTTATTCATTTACTCACAAGCAAAAACTGCTACAATTGCTGCCACCAGTGTTTATTTCTCACCTGATGTAGCTAGCAAAGTGATAATATCTTTCTTCAGTGGACTGTGAATTCAAATCCAATTGTGACATGGATGCTTTTATGTGAATCCCATCAATGAAAGGTTGTGAACATATAGTTCATTTAGTACAGGGCTAAGGATTGGATAATCAGAGCCCTGCTCTAGATGTTTCAAATCACTTCAGGTTTCATTAAGCAGAGTGGTAGTTTCATACTGGGTGACAGAAATCATCTACCACCTGGAGGCATTCATAAACAGCCATGGCTGGTGGTATTCAAAGCAAGCCTATTCGTTGTATAGTTATCCACATGTCTACTTATCACCACTGAATGAATTCCTTTGGGTAATAGAACCAGCCTGAATGTCGAAGATAAGGCCTGAAATACCTTGAAAATTGATATATTTGGTCTCTAAGAGATTTGCAAGATTATTTTAATATACTAATGTACAGTATGGCACAAAAAACAGTACTGAATAACTACAATATGTTATGGAGTAAACAGGTGTCAAAGTTCAGTACTGCACCATACTGCACAATAAATCATCTGATCATTTATACTCATGTATGATAGATTGCCAGCCTTTCATAGATGTAACTATGAAAGAAAAAAGCTTCAGGTTATCTGGTATCAGTGTTATCCAATTATCATCAGATTTGCTTTGTTTTATGGTTTATACTAAAGAGTGCAGTAATTATTACATAATTTTTTGTGCTTGAGAAAGGATAGTTCTCATATTATTAAAATTGCTTAATGCACTTTAATGTTTGCTGTATATAGCTCTTAAAAATTATTATTGCAGTTACTGATTTTACTGATTTTTGAAATTTTTTGCCTAAGAAAAGGCATCCTTCATATATAAAAAAAAAATGAACTAATTAAATTGTATTGTCATAAGGATGTTAAAATATATAAAAATGATATAAACCATCTTAGCATTTATATTTTTACTAAATAGCTTAAGGAAATTACAACATATACTAGGATATACATTAAAATAAATTTTAATACACTTCCAATATTTCGACAATGTGATGTTGCCATTTTCACAGGAACTTAAAAACAAGACGCGCACACAAGCACAACAAACAGTAAATGAGGATGAAGCAGGAAGCTATTCTTTCTCCTAAAAGTCCTGATGGTGCCCTCTGGCAGGCATCATCTTAGCATTTAGTATTCAGTATTATAATATTCTGATTATCAACACCCATGGGCATTGATATTGCATTCAATTGTATTTCACCAATAAGTAGGTGTGTGTGTGTGTGTGTGTGTGTGTGTGTGTGTGTGTGTGTGTGTTGGTGGGGGGGGAGGGTGCTTGGTAGAATTTCTTTTAATTCCAAACTTTCATTTCTTTCAGCTAACTGCTTCATTTTATTTTACAATAAGGGGAGGGATTAGATGCTATGTAATTTATGGTATTTTCCAATGGAATCGCACCATATTGAGATAAGTTCTCTTTGATAATGGTAAAAAAAAAAAAAAAGAGAGAGAGGGATAGAATTCCAAAAAAAAAGGTGTTTTATTTGAATTCTGGTTTAGAATTCTCTACTAATGCCAAAATTGAAATGGAACAACAGATTTTAATAAAGATTCCAAGTGCCAGATTTCATCAAAAACAAATACCAGTCAGAATTGTTATATGTATGCATGCAGAAGACACAACCTTACTTGAGGGGAAATTCACATAAAACAAAACAACAACAAAAGATAATGTAAATGACAGAGACCTAGATGGACAAAATACATCTAATAAGTGATTATGTATTTAATGAAACAGAGTACTGCCTTTCCTCTTACTTTTAAATTTCATTCTCATCTATGATGGGGAGAATTTTAAAATTTTCTATAACTCTTTAAGCAAAATTTATTAGTTTTTTTGGTTAGTTTTTAAAAGACAGATTTAGTTATAGATGGTAAGATTTTTCCCCCTTATAGAAGGAGGAAAAATTCAGTTTTTTTTCTCCTGCAGAACCCATAAGATTCTATAAACCCATCCATCATATTTTTAGCTGCCTTAGATGTCAGCATATATCTTCTTTGAAAAAAAAAAAAAAAAAAAAAAAAAAAAAAAAAAATTGCTGGTTCAGACATTTTTCAGTAATTTCATAGCAGTAATGATATCTTCATACACAATCAGAAAGACATACCCTTTGGTTGAAAAAACATTTATATATTCATAAATGTTTGAATTAGAATAAGATGTAAGTTACAAATGTTGGAATAATTACTTAGAACAAAAAAAAAATTTACATAATTCTTCCTTAAAGACAAAATTTGCCTGCATTTCAAGTTCAAGCTTAAAACTTTTGAAGTTTTCTTACTTGGCTATAACAGTCAATATTTATTATCATTTTATTTAATAATGATTGCTTTCTCTTTTATTTAGGCATTAAAAGTGTTTACAAATGACCAACAGATGATAGCTCTTCTTCAGTTACTTCAGATCGTGTGCACAATATTATTATCTGGTGGAACTAAAGACCAAATAAGTAAACTCATCATTGCAGTTCAAGAAAATCATACACATTTCTTAGGATGGCAAGTCAGTAAATATTTATTGTCACAGCTATAGCTGTATCAGTTTGACATACTTTATTTTATTCTTAAAGTTACTGTGATTCTAAGACATCATTTAATGTTTTCAGATTAAAATTGCATTTTAATATAGAATTAAGATTTACTGTTAACAGTATTTTTACTGACAGGGATTTCATCATCATCATCTTTCCCTTCCGCCTGAGGTGGAGTTGAAGCTACCATACCATAATGCTAGCATTCCAATCCAGGCTATCTGCAGGAACTTTTTAAATTTCTGCAAGAGTTCAGACCACTAATACTCTTGATGTTTTCTAGCATTTCCTTATAGGTCTTTCTGGCAGTACATTTCCTTCTACTCTTCAGTTTTAGAGAATATGAGGAAACCTTTTATTAGGCATTCTATACTCAAGTCCATACCACTGTAACTGTTTTTGTTTGTTTCTTAATCATATAAAAGAATTTGTCATTATCATTTCCTTGCATAATTCTTTTGCTGATATTAGTTGACAAGATAGTTCGGCCTTGCCATTTCTAGTTCATACACCTACTTTACTTCACCTACATAGCAACAAGCAGGAAATGTTTAGCTATATTAATTTGGCAAGTGATCATTATATTGTGAAATTCTTGAGACAAATGTCTTAGGCAGCATGTGGAAGAAGCAAAAATGTGAATCAAGAGTTTGGGATTTGGTCATTTCGTCAGAGGATCTGATTGTGGCTGACATACTTGCATTTAGTGAGAATGATCATGTAGTCTTGACTGGAGAGACAAATAGGTATGCAGAGTTTCAAAGAAAGGAGGAATTTTGAGATTATAAGGTAACTGATTATAACAGATCAGCTTGAGTCAGTATTGTGGATGTCAGAATTTGAATGAAGAGAGGTCAGTGGAGTGGAAGCTATGTGAGAAATATTGTTAACAGGAAAGGCAATTTCCATACCTCATGTGAGAGAGATAAAGAGATTTGGGATAAATTTTAATAGATGACCAGGGAAATCAAGCACCAAGCTGATGAAAAAGTTTAAATGAAGTTATAAAGAGCAGAAATTCCTCATTCCATTGGAATGAGAAATTGGATGAGAAGGAAGTCAGTACTTCTTGGTCAATACTCAGGAACTATCTGGCAGAGGCAGTGGCTGGGTTTATTCTAAAGGTCAAAAGATCAAATAGGGTAGATGTAAAATGGATGACTGAAGAGGTAAAGCATGCATCTGAAAAAAAAAAAGGCATTGTGGAGGCAGCACAAGATGAGTGGCAATAATCCCTTACATGAGAAATACCAAGAGCAAGCAAGTTAAGTAACTCCCTTGGTAAGGATAGCAGAAGTGCAGTATGAGCAGCAGTAAGTAAATGAGGCTAAAAGAAATCCTAGGGAGATTTTTCGATATGTGAACAGAAGAATGATTATCGGAGGATAATGCTGGTCAGTGATAATGGTTGAATGATAACCACTAAGGCCCTAGGATATAGTTAAGGTGTTAAAGGAGCATTTCATTAAAGTATTCCATCCTTGTGAATGTAACATAATGTTGAACTTTAGAGCATTTGAAAAGGGGTAAGAATCACTGATGGTGAGTAAGCAGGAGGTATATGAGGAACTGAGTAAACCTGATGTCAATAGCAGACCACGTAGTTCTGGTGGTCTGCTATTGACATCAGACATCAAGACTCCAACATCATTACCAGATCTTATATTTCTATCGTCTAAGGCACTTTGTACCGTATCAATCCACCTATATCTTGGTCTTCCTCTGGGTCGTTTTCAGAGAACACTTGTTTTGCTAATCTTTCCTCGCCCATTCGGTTCAAGTGACCATACCACCTGAGATTAGCTCTGCTAATGCATTCCTGGTTGCTGACAATGTCAAGTTCCTTCCTAATATCCTCATTTTTAATATGATATTGCCATTGATGCCATCTGTTCACGCCTCTAATCTTTCTCAGGACTCATATCTGCGGTCTCTAGTCTTTGGTCAAGTGTTTTACTTCTGACCCAGCTCTCAGATCCATAAGTTAAAACTGGTTTGAACACTGTCTTGTATACAGCTAATTTTGTGTTCCGACTAATTTCTCTCTTATTCCATATGAATTTATTCAATTGACTTCCTACAAAATCAGCTTTGTTGATTCTGTTGTCTATTTCCATATTTAATTTACCATCTTCACTAAAAATCATGCCTAAGTAGCTGAAATGTTTTACTTGTTCCACAGGTTCCCCGTTCAAAACACAATTCAAGGATTCTACCTATTTTCATTGCCTTTGTCTTTTTATTGCTGACCTTTATACCATATCTATTACAACAGTTATTTAATTTAGTCAGGGAATCTTGCAAACTTGTAGCGGATTTATTTAGAAAGTATAACATCGTCTGCATAAAGCAAAGAACTCACATTAACATCTACAATTCTGATATCATGTTTAATACCACTTTCCTTCATAATGTGATCCATATAGATAATGAATAACAGAGGGGATAATGTACATCCTTGTCTCACATCAGATTTAACATTAAATCATCTTCCTGTACTTCCTTCAATTCTAACTGCTGACTTGCAACTCAAATACAGACTAAGTATTTCTTGATATAATGCCCCATTGACACCATATAACTGTAGCGTATTGAATAGCTTCTCTCTTGGCACCTTATCATATGCCTTTTCCAGATCGACAAAACTTAAATACATATCTTTGTTATATCCTATGCTTTCTCAACTAATTGTCGTAAAGTGAAGATCTGATCCTGACAGCCTCTATTTGGCCTGAATCCAGCTTGTTCTTCAATAAGCTTTTCTTCCACAATTCTTCTCAACCGTTTCTCAAGTATACTGGCATAAATCTTGCCAGGAACAATCAGTAGGGAAATACCTCTGTAATTCTCACATTCAGTTTTATTTTCCTTTTTATATATGGGTACTATTAGAGCTCTACTCCAATCATCAGGAATTTATCCCTCGTCCAGGCCTTCTGAACTATACAGTGCAGCCACTGTAAGACTTTTATATCACCATACTTCAGCATTTTGGGTCGAATATCATCTACTCCTGCTGCCTTTCCACATTTCAAGCCTTTGATGGCTTTTTCTCCTTCAAGTATGGATATGTATTCCTGACTGTATGCCTATTGAGTGTTTTTTACCACTGTGCTATCACTACTTGTTTTATTCAGCAATTTTTCGAAGTAATTACTCCATACTTCAAGGATATCCTTTTCTCCCATTTTTATGTCACCTTTATGATCTCTAACTCCTTTTACAGTACTTTTTCCTCCATTTCTAAGCTTCTTCAGCAACCTCGAGAATATCTTACCACTTTCTTGATATTTATTTTCTATGTTCTTGCCAAAATCCTCCCATGACTTTTGCTTAGCTAGTTTTACACAGTATTTAGCTTTCTTACATTTGTCTCTGTATTCTCTAAGAGCACAAGCTGACTTATTTGCCAGGAACTTTTGATATGCTTTCTTCTTTTCCTTCACTGCCTCTTTAACTTCCTGTGTCCACCAGGGAGTTCTGATTTTTTTATCCTTGCAGACAACCCCACCACATGCCTCTCTGGCTGAATCAATCAGTATTTTCTTCAAGGTTTGCCACTGAACCTCCAAGGTTTGGTTCCTGTTCTCAAACTCTTTCATTTTTTCTTCAATAATCTTTGTGTATTTTAGTTTACAGTTCACATCTGAGAGCTGCTCAACTTTTATTCGCTTTAAAACTTTCTTACATATCATTCTTTTCAATATGAAATTCAATTTTATCCTACTCAAGACTAAATAGTGATCACTTCCAATTTCAAATCCTCTGTACACTCTGGTGTCTTCCACCAGGGAGAAAACATCACTATCAACAATAACATAGTCAATGAGACTTTTCTTATTCCTTGCTTCTTCTCTCCATGTGAATTTGTGCATTATATTGGAACATGGTGTTAGTAATAACCAGTCCATGTCCTGAGCAGAAATCCAACAGGTATTTGCCATTATTATTAGATTTGCTCTTTTCTCCAAATTTTCCCAAAATATTTTTGTATGTCTGACAATCACTTCCTACTCTGCTATTTAGATCCCCAACAAGGACCAAATTTTCCTTTTTCATTGTGTCAGTTGCTTTCCCTACCGCCTCAAAAAATTCCTCCACTTCTACCTTAGTAGAGCCTTCTGTGAGACCATAGAAGGTCATAGGCACAAATAAGTCTCATTGTCCAGTTCCCCATTCTGATATTTGCCAAAATCACTCTACTTGACACTGCCTGCCATTCAAGAAGATGAGCCTCGTATTTTGTGTGGAATACTATGGCTACTCCTTCTTTTCCTTGATTGTCATTTCCTGAATATAACATTTTGTAATTATTGCTCAGAAAGATCTTTGCCATTCAGGCTTCTTATGTTGATAGTACCGATCTTTAACTCTGTTGATGTTGAGTTGGGGTGTGCTTTCAGATTTGTTCCAGTAGCTGACTTTTCGCTGTTTGCCCTGGTTCCCTGGCAAAAACAACGGGGACCTTGTTTAACTGGGCGATGCCCCAGCCGGCATGAAATTTTGTCATGTTGTACCATCATTTTGTATATTGGCCTAAGCCAATAAGAATACAATTTGGTCGGCTAAATCCCAAATTGCCAGCCCATCCTCATTTGTTCAGTATCCAGGTAGATACCCAACAGGGTGCACCACGAGAAGTTGAGGATTGGACACTAGGTCAGAAGTCCTGGTCAGTTATCCGCATTCCTTTAAAGGCTATGCGGAGGTCTCCTCTGAGTTATACAGCTTGTCAATTATCATCATCAAATTCCTGAGGCTACATGATGTACCCTCAAGTGTGCAGGATATTATGATAGTACTACATGAAGAACTTACATCATTACTAATTTCTGATCAACAATTTTCCTCCAAATCAATCTGTTATCTGCAAGACTTCAACATTATCAGATCTTATATTTCTGTCTCCTAAGGGACGTTTTACTGTATCAATCACCTATATCTTGGTCCTTGGTCTTCCTCTGGGTCTTTTTCCTGTCCCTGGCAGAGAACACTTGTTTTGCTAATCTTTTCTTTCCCATTCTGTTTAAATAACCATACTACCTGAGATAAGCTCTGCTAATACATTCCTGGATGCTAACAATGTCAAGTTCTATCCTAATATACCTCATTTTTAATATGATATTGCCATTGATGCCATCTGTTTATGTCCCTAATCTTTCTCAGGAAGCTCATATCTGCGATCTCTAGCCTTTCATCAAGTGTTTTATTTCTAACTCAGCTCTCAGATTCAGAAGTTAAAATTAGCTTGAACACTGTCATGTATACAACTAATTTAGTGTTTTGACAAATTTCTCTCTTATTCCATATAAATTGATTCAGTTGACTTCCAACCATACCAGCTTTGTTGATTCTGTTGGCTATTTTCATATTTGATTTACCATCTTCACTAAACATTTCAGCTACTTGTGCCTAAGTAGCTGAAATATTTTACTTGTTCTATAGGTTCTCCATTCACAACGGAGTCGATATTATTAATGTTTCTGCCGATTATCGTTGTCTTTGTCTTGTTATTGCTGATTTCAATTTAGTCTGGGAATCTTGCAGACTTGTACTGGATTTATTTATAAGGCTAGCATCATCTTCATAAAGTAAAGAGCTGATATTAACATCTCCAATTTTTATATCAGGTTTAATACCACTTTCCTTCATAATGTGATCCATATACGTGTGTAGAGGCTTAAGTGCTGTGAGGACATCATGTTGGAGGCTTAATGGATTGTATACAGCACTCTGAAAGGATTAAAAACAGAATTTAATTCTTCCTATATTTTGTCTCAATCAATGAGACATCTTCAGGGATTACAAAAAAACTAATGTAACATAAACACAAATGACAAACAATACTAAGCCCAACCACGTGGGTGACACTAAAGTCCTATCTAGGTGGAGCGCCCTCTAAGGAAAGTGTACCATTGGGAAGGTGTGTAACTAAGGTGTCTAGGAAGGGTAAGCAATTGTTCTTTTCCTTTTCCATCATGAACTGGATTCTTGGATGTAGGCTTGAGGTTACTGAGGAAGGCATCTAATGTGTCTGGGCCATGAGGCCAAATAGAGAACACCATGTACATATCTTAGCCGGATGGAAGGATTGAGAGGGGCTGAGTCTATGGCTCGTTTTTGAAAATCTTCCATATAAAAATTGGCGAGAGGGGGGAATCCACAGCTGTTCCTTCTATCTGCTTAGAGATTTTGTTCTTCCAAGAAAAATAACCAGAATAGATGGCAAAGGAAATGAGATCTAAGATGTCAGAAGGAAAAACGTTTTAAGAGTGTTAAGGTGTCAATTAAGGGAATATTGGTAAATAATGAGGAGATGTCAAAGCTTACCAATATGTCTGTGTTATATAAAGTTAAATTTTCTATGAGAGTTTTGAAATGGGTAGAGTTTTTTATATAGGATGTGGAAAGTCCAGTGAGGGGGGGGGGGGGGTCAGAGAGTTGGCCAGCTGTTTTGACAGTTTGTAGCAAGGTGAGTTAGTGGCATCTACTATAGGTCTTAGTGGGAACTGGGTTTGTGGATCACTAAAGTCCTATCTAGGTGGAGTGCCCTCTAAGGGCACTCCACCTAGATAGGACTTTAGTGTCACCCACATAGTTGGGCTTAGTATTGTTTGTCATTTGTTTTTATGTTACATTAGTTTTTTTGTAATCCCTGAAGATGTCTCATTGACTGAGATGAAATATAGGAAGAATTAAAATCTGTTTTTAATCCCTTCTGAGTGCTGTATACAATCCATTAAGCCTCCAACATGATGTCCTCACAGCACTTAAGCCTCCAGACACGGATTCTAATCATTCATGGAGAAGATATAGCTCGCAAATCCAGACAATACGGTAAGTCAAAACTACGACTATCTAGGCAACCAAATAGGCTGGCCTTTTTAAAAAGATGTCGGGATACAAGAGTATACCGAACTGTGTTAAGCTAAAGATCAACTTCTGCTCCAAAAAAGCCCTCCGCGTTTATAACCATGCCAGCTTACCACTACTGAGGGAACAAATCGCCGCTACTTGTGCCACCCTCTCCGTGACGAACGCCGCCATTGGCTCCTTAAAATCGGAGCTCTCTGCTGTACTTAACCCTGAACATTGGCCTATTCTCTTTAGCATCTCGGAAGCTACTACACAGAAAGAATTTTAAAAAATAAAAAATAAACATATCAAGAAATTTAACAACCTTTGTAAAGCCAAGCCGCCACTGCAAATTCAACTGCTCCAGACAGTAGTTAACTTATCATCCAAAAGGCTCAACGACAATGCCATCATTGCCCTAAGCCTCAGCCTCAATTTCACAGTCGCTCCGAAAGAAGCGGCGGTGCTTAATGTGATGTTCAACATCGAAAGCGGGATCTGTCACTTAGCACTGGAGATAGCAAATAACATCAGACTTGACGTCGCCAACATCCTCACCCAGTCTTGCCTTCAAAATGTAATTTATCGTCCTCCCAATGCACTGCTCTCATGAAATTACAAAAAAGAAAAAAGTATCATTATCACTAAAGCTGATCAGGGTAATACCACGGAATACAATAAAAAAATGGAGATTATCCTCCAAGATCGCTCTACCTACACCCTGCTAGAACACAAGTTAAAAAACTAAAAAACTTATTTTAAAAAGTGTCTTCCTGGCCACCCCAATATATGGTTTACCAAAAATCCACTAACCCAATTTCCCACTAAGACCTATAGTAGATTCCACTAACTCACCTTGCTACAAACTGTCAAAACAGCTGGCCAACTCTCTGACTCTCCCCCCCCCCCCTCACTGGACTTTCCACATGCTATATAAAAAACTCTACCCATTTCAAAACCCTCATAGAAAATTTAACTTTAAATAACACAGGCATATTGGTAAGTTTTGACATCTCCTCATTGTTTACCAATATTCCTTAATTGACACCTTAACACTCTTAAAAAACGTTTTTCCTTCTGACATCTGAGATCTCTTTTCCTTTGCCATCTATTTTCTGGTTATTTTTCTTGGAAGAACAAAATCTATAAGCAGATAGAAGGAACCGCTATGGGTTCCCCCCTTTCACCCCCTCTTGCCAATTTTTATATGGAAGATTTTGAAAAACAAGCCATAGACTCAGCTCCTCTCAAACCTTCCATCCAGCTAAGATATGTACATGATGTGTTCTCTATTTGGCCTCATGACCCAGACACATTAGATGCCTTCCTCAGTCACCTCAACAGCCTACATCCAAGAATCCAGTTCACGATGGAAAAGGAAAAGAACAATTGCTTACCCTTCCTAGACACCTTAGTTACACACCTTCCCAATGGTACACTTTCCTTCACGGTATATAGAAAACCCATGCATACAGGCAGATACATCCACAAGTGCTCCCACCACCACCCTGCTCAACAATATGGCATTATTAAAACTCTTACCAAGAGAGCCCACAATCTTTGTTCCAGTGGAACTGCCCTTACAACTGAACTTGACCAAACACAACACTTTCCTCTCCAATGGCTACAGCGATCACAGCATTAAAAAAATATAATCAGGTCCTCCCCCATTCCCCGGTGTTCTCTTCAAAAAGAGTTTAGAAATGCCGTCACGATACCCTACATCCGTGGAACATCGAAAAAATAGCCAAGATTTTAAAAAAGTACAACCTACACACAGCATTTAAGCCCCACTGCAAACTTGCTACTCTTATCCGCTCTACAAAAGATCAGCTCTCTCCTCTCTCAGTGCCTGGAGTCTATAAAGTACCCTGTTCCTGTAAACTGGCGTACTTTGAACAGACAGGTAGATCAGCTACTATCTGCCTGGAGGAACATAAGTCATACATCTGCAAGCACGACTATGGTCAGTCAGGCCTGGCTGACCATGTCTTGGATACAACCCACAGGATCTCATGGAAAAAACCACCATGCTCCACCACAGCAAATTCAAAAGAGGAAGACAATTCTTAGAATCAGCAGCAGCTCTCAGGAATCAACCAAATCTTAAGAAATATGGTTGCATTAATCTTCCTAAGATTTGGGAAACGCTTATCACCAGAGATCCCACTTTACATTCCGGGCCACCTAGATAGGACTTTAGTGTCACCCACGTGGTTGGGCTTAGTATTGTTTGTCATTTGTGTTTATGTTACATTAGTTTTTTTGTAATCCCTGAAGATGTCTCATTGACTGAGACAAAATATAGGCAGAATTAAATTCTGTTTTTAATCCTTTCTGAGTGCTGTATACAATCCATTAAGCCTCCAACGTGATGGTGATCCATATAAATAATGAATAACAGAGGGGATAATGTACATCCCTGTTGGACACTAGATTTAACATTAAACCATCTTCCTGTACTTCCTTAATTCTAACTGCTGACTTAACTCAAATAAAGACTAAGTATTGCTTGATATAATGCCCCATTTATCCCATACAAGTGTAGCATTTTGAATAGCTTTTCTCTTGGCACCTTGTCATATGCCTTTTGCAGGTCTACAAAACTCAAATACAGATCCGTTATATTCTCATGATTTCTCAACTATTTGTTGTAAAGTGAAAATCTGATTCTGACAGCCTCTATTTGGTCTGATTCCAGCTTATTCTTCACAAAAGGTTCCCTTCCACAGTCCTCCTCAACCTTTTCTCAAGTATACTTGCATAAATCTTGCCAGAAACACTCGTTTGTGAAATACCTCTGTAATTCTCACATTCAGTTTTATTTCCCATTTTATATATGGGTACTATGAGAACTCTACTCCAATCATCTGGAATTTGTCCCTCTGTCCAGGCCTTCTGAACTATGCAGTGCAGTGCAGCCACTGTAAGACATTTATACCTCCATACTTGGGCATTTCTGGTCTAATATCATCTACTCCCACTGCCTCTCCACATTTTCATGCTTTTGATGGCTTTTTCTACTTCAAGTATGGATACGTATTCCTGATTGCATGACTGCTGAGCGTTTTTTGCCATTGTGCTGTCACTGCTTATTTCATTTAACAATTTTTTGAAGTAATTACTCCATACATCAAGGATATATTTTTCTCCAGTTTTCATGTCACCTTTATCATCTGTATTCCTTTTACAGCACTCTTTCCTCCATTTCTGAGCTTTTTCAACAGCCTCCAGAATATTTTGCCACCTTCCTGATATTTATTTTCTATGTTCTTACCGAAGTCTTCCCATGCCTTTTGTTTAGCTTTCTTACATTTGTCTCTGTATTCTCTAAGAGCACAAGCTGACTTATTTGCCAGGATATTTTGATTTGCTTTCTTCTTCTTTTCCTTCACTGCCTCTTTAACTTCCTATGTCCACCATGGAGTTCTGATTTTTCTATTCTTGCAGATAATCTCGCCACATGCTTCTCTGGCTGAATCAGTCAATGTTTTCTTCAGGAATTGCCAATGACTCTCGAAGATTTGGTTCCTGTTCTCAAAGTTTTTCATTTTTTTCTTGAATAATGTTTGTGTATTTTAGTCTGCAGTTCACATCTGAAAGCTACACAACTTTTATTCATTTTAAAATTTTCTTACATGATCTTTTTCTCAATATAAAATTCAATTTTCATATTGAGAAATATCCTGCTCAAGACTAAATGGTGATCACTGCCAATTTCAAATCCTCTGTACACTTTAGTGTCCTGCACCAGCGAGAAAACATCACTATCAACTATAACACAGTCAATGACACTTTTCTTATTTCTTGCAACTTATCTCTATGTGAATTTGTGTCCATTTTTATGTTGGAATATGCTATTAGTAATAACCAGTTCGTGTCCTTAACAGAAATCCAGTAGGCATTTATTATTATTATTAGCTTTGCACTTTTCTCGAAATTTTCCTAAACATTTATGCATGTTTGTTAATCATTTTCTACTCTGCTATTTAGATCTCCAACAAGGACCAAGTTTTCCTTTTTCATTGTGCCAGTTGCCTTCTCTAATGCCTCAAAAAATTTCTCCGTTTCTTCCTTTGTAGAACTTTCCTTGGGACCATAGCACAGTTGTCTCATTGTCCAGTTCCCCTTTCTGATATTTGCCCACATCACTCTACTTGATATTACCTGCCATTCAGGAAGATTAGTCTCATATAATTAAGTATAATTGAGGGATTTTAATGCAAATATTATTTTAAAAAATAATTTATGGTAAGATTTATAAAGAAAACAAAGTTTCTTTCCTGCTGCTTGAAACTGTGGAAAAGTGAGAGTCCTAGAAGATGGAAATGGAATACTGATTATAAAGAAAAAAAAAAGAGTAATTATAAGGAATTATATATAAATAAAAAGAAATAAACTGAAATAGTAGCAAAGAACTTGTTAAGATGAAGTTAAAAATGCACTTAAAAATGAAAAATGGAAATGTTTGGATTTGGTGAAATACTAATAGAAATGTTCAAGGTGGGAAAGGGGTGAATTAATTATCTCTTACTTATAAACTTGCAGAAATGTGTGTATAATGTTAATAAAAGAAAGAATTTTAATGACAGAATAAAGATGAATCACTCTTCCTGTATAAGAATAGTAATAAAACATTATAGACCTGTATTTATTCTTCTCCTATTTATTTTTAAATTTTACAAAAAAATTATAGGTACTAGATTAAACACCCTATTAAATTTCCATGACTAACGAAAAGATAAGAAACATTGTAGAACATAGTTCTCAACTTCATATCATTTATACATTTTTTCCTCCTATTAAGCAGTGAGGGGAAAAAAACAAAAAACACGATAATCCAATTTCCTTGGCTTTCATTTGCTATGAAAAAAACTTTGATTTACTTTTGTAAAATAGTATAATAGAAGAAAACAAATGGGAAATATTAAGATTTTAATACACACATGCACACAAGACAGGATCAGTAATTATTATTGCTGATCTCTTTATTAAATATTGAAAAAAAAAAAAAAACTATGGTTAGATAAGATTAGGAATGCACAGACCGCGGGCCGCCTATGGCCCTCCATTGATTTGCTGGTGGCCCGTCTCACTGTGTATTATTGTAACTTTAACAAGTTACACAATAGGTAATTTTTAAAAATGGTACATGCGCAAATCAAAGTAGCTGTGACATCACGATTGCCTGTCTACTTATGATAATCGGTTAGTAATAATGTTAACAAATTTTATAATTTGTCTATTTGTCATATGAGTATTTTGTTTTCATAGGTGCAGTTGCTACAATTAATTATCACCCCTAGGAAGCACTAAAAATAAATTCTACGATGGATAAAGCAGGGCCAAGTAGGAAATGCAAACTACAGGATGAAAAACGGCAGTTTCAGGATAGCTGGACCAAAAAATATGGTTTTGTGCAGTCTTTTAATAATATCGTGTGCTTGATTTGCAAAAGTGCTATAGCCATACCAAAAGAATACAATATAAGGAGACACTATGAAAGTCTGCATTCTACATTTTCAAATCTACCCGAAGAACTACGTAAACAAAAGATTTCATTTTTGAAATGAGAATTGAGAGGTCAGCAAGTGATGTTTACAAAACTTATTCAAGATTCGTAAATCGGAACAGAAATAAGTTTTGAAATATCTCGCCTTATAGCAAAAAGGTGCCAACCATTTACAGACAGAGATCTCATTAAAGATTGCCTTGAGATAGCTACTAAAAAAATTTGTCCTGAATCAGCCAAAAATGTTGAGAAAATTCAGTTAAACAGGATGACTGTGCAAAGAAGAATTACTGCAATGTCGGAAAATGTAAAGGACCAATTAACATTTTATTCAAAGAAATTTGCCTATTTTTCATTAGCTATTGATGAATCAACTAACATTACTTCCACAGCCCAGTTGTTAATATTTGCATGTGGAATAACGCAAGAGTTTGAGGTAAGTGAGGAGCTGATTGGAATGAGTTCATTGTCAGATCAAACGAAATGTAATGACATGTTCACTGGGCTTTTGGAACAGTGTTCCAAAATTTATTTAGATCTGACAAAATTATCAGGTATCACGACTGACGGAGCTCCTTCCATGATAGGAGCTGATTCTGGTTTGGTAACATTATTGAAACAGCATTTGGGACAGCACGACGATGAGTTGATACAATTCCACTGTATAATCCACCAAGAGAGCTTGCGCCCTAAGAAACTTGGATTTGAACATGTCATGAGAGTTGTGGTTTCAACGACTAATTTTATAAAATCCCGTAGCCTTAATCACCGACAGTTTAAAAAATTTCTTGAAGACATTAAAAGTGAATATGGTGACTTAATTTTTTACACAGAAGTGAGGTGGCTAAGTTGTGGACAAACATTGGAACAGTTCCTAAATTTAATTGATGAAATTGAAATCTTCATGACTGAAAAAAAAAATAACGTCCCTGACATAAAAAGTCTGGATTGGTTATGTGACTTAGCCTTTCTGGTTGACATTACTAATCATTTAAATGCGTTAAATATGCAACTTCAGGGCAAAGATCAATTGGTTACTCAACTTTACGGCTGCATTTTGTCTTTTCAGTGCAAGTTAAATCTATTTCAAATCCAACTGAAGTCAGGGAATTACATCCATTTTCCTAATTGTAAGAAAGTTTCTGAAAAGTTCAATGTCAACTTCAAAACTGTGTATGTTGAAAAGATTGATAACTTGATATCAGCCTTCAAGGATCGGTTTTCTGATTTTAAAAAAGTGAAACCGTTGCTAGATTTATTTAGCCCGAAAATGCACCCGAATCAGCACAGCTTGAACTCATCGACGTTCAAAACAATGAGAACCTGCAAAATAAATTTAACGAAGACAATTTATTAAACTTCTATCATTGTGTCGATAAAAACAATTATAAATGGTTGCTAGATAATGCATTAAAATGTGCAAGCTCCTTTGGCTCAACATATATTTGTGAACAAACTTTTTCAGTCATGAATATTAACAAATCGAAAAATAGGAACTGCTTGACTGATGAAAATTTAGAATCAATTTTGCAGTTGGCTACTACAAGACTGGAACCAAATATCAAAACAATTGTCAAATCATTGCAATGTCACGCATCAAATTAAATTCACTTACTTTTTATTACCTTTTATTGTAACAATTATGATAGGTATAAATAAAATAAAACAATATATGGTAGATAACTTTCAAGTTTTTTTTGGCGGCCCTCGGCCTTAACAAGTTTGTGCATCCCTGGACAAGATGATTCCATTTCACCAATTTTACAGCAACTTTGAATATGCTATATGAAAACTAGGAGTTACAGGAATGTAAGAAGAAGAATTAAATGGAATCACAGTAGGAAGATCTAGGTTATGCAGCCCACGTAGTTCTGGTATTATGATCAAAACACTCATATACAAACATATTCAGACACATTATATAAAATAGCTGAAAAGCTTGATCTTAAAATAAATATTATTAAAACAAAAGTTCTTAAATTGAACAACTTATGCTGAAAAGAAATTAAAATTGATCAGCATACAGTAGTAGAAGTTAAGAATTTTATGTGCTTGGGAGCAAATGTAGATACTGAAGGTGGAACTGATTGCGATATAATGCAAAGATTGACAAAAGTAAATACTACTTCCAAAAAATTAAATAATATATAGAAATCATCAAAATATAATAAAATCAAAATAAATATTAATTAAATTAAGGGGATATTAGATCCCACATTGTTTTAAAACCGAATAATATTCATGTTTTCTCCCTGGTGCAGGACACCAGAGTGTACAGAGGATTTGAAATTGGAAGTGATCACCATTTAGTCCTGAGCAGGATAAAATTGAATTTCATATTGAAAAGAATAACATGTAAGAAAGTTTTAAAGCAAATAAAAGTTGAGCAGCTCTCAGATGTGAACTGTAGACTAAAATACACAAAGATTATTGAAGAAACAATGAAAGAGTTTGAGAACAGGAATCAAACCTTGGAGATTCAGTGGCAAACTCTGAAGAAAACATTGATTGATTCTGCCAGAGAGGCATGTGGTGAGGTTATCTGTAAGGATAAAAAAATCAGAACTCCCTGGTGGACACAGGAAGTTAAAGAGGCAGTGAAGGAAAAGAAGAAAGCATATCAAAAGTTCCTGTCAAATAAGTCAGCTTATGCTCTTAGAGAATAGAGAATCTCTTAGAGAATTTTAAACAGTGTTTAGCAAGAATACTAAACACTGTGTAAAACTAGCTAAACAAAAGTCATGGGAGGAGTTTGGCAAGAATATAGAAAATAAATATCAAGAAGGTTGCAAAATATTCTGGAGGTTGTTGAAGAAGCTTAGGAATGGAGGAAAGAGTGCTGTAAAAGGAGTTAGAGATGATAAAGGTAACATGAAAACGGGAGAAAAAGATATCCTTGAAGTATGGAGTAATTACTTTGAAAAACTGCTAAATGAAACAAGCAGTGATGACAGCACAGTGGTAAAAAACAATGACCAGGCATGCAGTCAGGAATACATATCCATACTTGAAGTAGAAAAAGTCATCAAAGGCTTGAAATGTGGAAAGGCAGCAGGGGTAGATGTTATTCGACCAGAAATGCTGAAGTATGGTGGTATAAGAGTCTTACAGTGGCTGCACTGCATAGTTCAGAAAGCCTGGACAGAGGGACGAATTCCCGATGATTGGAGTAGAGCTCTCATAGTACCCATATATAAAAAGGGAAATAAAACTTAATGTGAGAATTACAGCGGTATTTCCCTACTGAGTGTTCCTGGGAAGATCTATGCAAGTATACTTGAGAAACGGTTGAGAAGAATTGTGGAAGAAAAGCTTGGTGAAGAACAAGCTGGATTCAGGCCAAATAGAGGCTGCCATGATCACACCTTCACTTTACTACAAATAGTCGAGAAAGCATGGGAATATAACAGAGATCTGTATTTAAGTTTTGTCGATTTGGAAAAGGCATATGACAAGGTGTCAAGAGAGAAGCTATTCAATACGCTACAGTTATATGGTGTCAATGGGGCATTATATCAAGCAATACTTAGTCTTTATTTGAGTTGTAAGTCAGGTTAGAATTGAAGGAAGTACAGGAAGATGGTTTAATGTTAAATCTGGTGTGAGATAAGGATGTACATTATCTCCTCTGTTATTCATTATCTATATGGATCACATTATGAAGGAAAGTAGTATTAAACATGATATCAAAATTGGAGATGTTAATGTCAGCTCTTTGCTTTATGCGGATGATGTTATACTTCTAAATAAATCCGCTACAAGTCTGCAAGATTCTCTGACTAAATTGAATAGCTGTTGTAATAGATATGGTATGAAGGTCAGCAATAAAAAGACAAAGACAATGAAAATAGGCAGAATCATTGAAAATGTCAACTGTGCTGTGAATGGAGAACCTGTGGAACAAGTGAAACATTTCAGCTACTTAGGCATGATTTTTACTGAAGATGGTAAATTAAATATAGAAATAGACAACAGAATCAGCAAAGCTGGTATGGTAGGAAGTCAATTGAATAAATTCATATGGAATAAGAGAGAAATTAGTCGGAACACTAAATTAGCTGTATACAAGACAGTGTTCAAATCAGTTTTAACTTATGGATCTGAGAGCTGGGTCAGAAGTAAAACACTTGACCAAAGACTTGAGACCGCAGATATGAGCATCCTGAGAAAGATTATAGGCATGAACAGATGGTATCAATGGCAATATCATATTAAAAATGAGGATATTAGGAAAGAACTTGACATTGTCAACATTCAGGAATGCGTTAGCAGAGCTAATCTCAGGTGGTATGGTCACTTAAACAGAATGGGCGAAGAAAGATTAGCAAAACAAGTGTTCTCTTCCAGGTTGGCAGCAAAACGACCCAGAGGAAGACCAAGATGTAGGTGGATTGATATGGTACAAAGTGCCTTAGACGATAGAAATATAAGATCTGATAATATTGGAGTTTTGACAAGTAACAGACTGATTTGGAGTAAAATTGTAGATAGGAAGTTAGTAATGATGTAATTTTTTTCATGTAGTACTGTCATATCCTGTACACCCCTTGAGGGTACATGGCAGGAATTTGGTGATGATGATGAATGAAGATTGGAATCAGAGAGTTTCATGCCGAATATAGTATTAAAAAAACTATAAAAGTACTTGCATTTAGCTCATGCTAGTATTCGCCAATACGTTTATAGTTTTTTATGCCTTAATTTAATTAATGTTTATTCGCCGAAATGAAGCCTGTTGGATCTCTATATTTAAGTAACCAAAATAAATATTTTCAATAGCAATGTTAAGGCCATATTGTCCAGCCAGGCTGGCTGAGTGGTTAGCGTATCTGCTCTTCAGCCAAAAGGCTGCAGGTTCGAATCTCGCCATGGGCATGAATGTTTGTGATTGTCTGTGAAAATACCAGTGGTGGATGGTGGTAGATGGTATTGGTGTAGTTGCGGTCAGTTGGTGGAGACAGAGTTGTAGAGCAAGTGTCCTCCCCTTCGATGAGTCTATGGACTCCCTGGAGGTGTCAAATAATAATAATAATTATTATTATTATATGAATCTGAGGTATGGAAACTGACCAAGAAACAGGAAGCTAAATTAAATAGTTTTCAAACAAAATGTCTGCATAAAATATTAAAAATATTTCGGCCCCATCATATAACAAATGATGATTTATATAAACTTACAGCAAAAAAAAGCATCTCCAATGAAATAAAAAATATACAGATGGAAATGGGTTGGACACATACTTAGACAGCAGAAATTCCAATAGTGGCTTTGACATGAATTGCAGAAAAAAAAGGAAAAGGAGGAAGGTTTAAATTAAGTTGGCAGAAAAGGAAAGAAGAATGGCTGGTTGGATTGCTGGAGAGAAGCAGAATTACAAGATAAGTATCTGGGAAAAATGGATCTTGACGTTATGTGTCATCATGCAAGGAGCATAAGTAAGTAAGAGACAGTAAATGAATGATACATAATGAGGCAAGGAAATGTTAAGCTACGAGTAGTCCTAAAAGGAGAAATTCAAGATTGGTCATCCTCTCATAAGGAATATTGGATCATACAAAAAAAGTACAATTACCATCTTTATGGGCTAAGGAATCATACAGGGCATAGTTTATACATTAAGATTGGCTCTAGTTGTTGTGGCAGATTTTGGGTTTTAATAAAAACACCAGATTATGTTTGAATGTCAGCAGGTAAAGTGCACATAATTTAGATTGATGTTTATATCATGAATGTTGGTGAAATGAATATGGAAGAAATTTTTGGGAGATGGGATTTTTATTTTAACTGCACTGATACTGTTTAGGTTTACTGTCATGTTAGTATTTCATAGGTGAAGAGAAAAAGAAAAATAGCAAGAAAGTAGTTTTAGCCTGAAATGCTGAAATATGGAGAATGCAATACATATAACGTATGCAAATCAGTGATAAAATGATTGCAAAAGATTTAAAAATAAGCAAGAAATCAGTCTGCTAGTTCAGGAGAATTTCAACAGGCTGGTTCAGAGGAAGATAAACAGGAATGTCAATTTTGGGAAATGATATTCCTATTTTGTACTGTGGAATGATGAAATGGCATACAGTTTATATATATGTGTGTGTGTGTGTGTTTATGATTTAATTCACAAGACAAAATAAATAATATATTTATTTATTTTGCTGGTTATATGTCTAGCATCTTCAGAGCGCTGTCACAATATGCAAGCAGCAACAATTAGTTAATAGCAGGAATAATTGAAAATTGTAATGGGCAACACAAAGAACTAAATTCCTAATTAGTGGCATCTATTGTTGGATAAAGAGAGGTTTACAAGAGTTTATTTGATCTTAAAATTACTGTCTTCCCGATTTTTGGTAAATGGATATGGCCATACTTGCTCGTGTTTGTTTTAAAGTTAATGCTGATTTTAAAAACAGTCTTGTCAACTTATAATGACTTGTATATAGCAGTTTGTTTGTTTGTTTTCCATTTAATCTGTGTGAAGGGTGTCCAAAACATGGTCTGCCAGTCCCGACTTGCCATTATAGTGATGATGAATGTATATTGCATGTTCTCCTAGGCAGACTAAGAGTCCCTGTCGGTACATAGTATGCTCGATCATGAGCACAGGGCACTTCGTATGGCTGTGATAAAGGAGAAAGTTTGTCCTTAGGTGAATGAATGAATGAAGGTTGCTAGTTTAATATACAGTTTATATGTGGGGTGGAACTTATTAAGCACTCTGTGGATATCTTTCAGATGTGATGACTGACCTGAATATTTTGGATAGTAACCTTTGTTATTAATTGGAAGTTAGTAGTGGTGTAAATTTTTCATGTAGTACTATCATAATTATCCTTTACACCCCACTGAGGTACATATCTCGAATTTGGTGATGATGATGACTGTTTGCTGTGGTCTTGTGTATTAGAGGGAAGGGATTTAGTATTTTGTCATTTTTTTGAAAATTATAGCCATTAGATAAAAAAATGGCAAAGGTAGGTGACTTCAGAGGTAGGAGAAGTATCACTGGAACAGATAGCTCTGGCTGTGAGTATGTGCATGTGTTAGTGTTTTTAGAATACCGTACTGTTAGGCTAGATGATGGTGTGATTGTGTAAATATCTTCCAGTATGTAGACTTTCTATAAATAGAAAAAGGTAATGAATCATTTGAAAGGCATATAACTAACATATCTAGGAAGAGCAGACAGTTATTTGATTATTTTTCTGGGAAGTGGATTTTAGGATGTTGGCTGTTTAATGTTTCATGACCCATTTATGTTATCCATTATGTCCAGTAGTTGATTTCATAGGATCTCCTACTTATTATTTGACAAAATATCTTTCAAGACTTCTATGAAACTTTGCTGGAAAAAACCACCTCTTATATCAAAAATAGTTTTGACTTCAAAGAAAAAATTAAATATCTTCATCTTCAAGAGTCTGAAATGATGGTTTCCTTTGATGTAGCTTCACTGTTTACAAGTATACACTTCAAGAAACTTGACAGCTTTTTCAAGTAGAATAATCTAATCATTAGATTAGATTATTCAAGTTTATTATCAATGCTGGTTATTTTACTTGGCATAATAAATTGTTTCAACAAATCAAGGGTATTGCAATGGGTAGTCCTATATCACCTTTAGGATATGGTGATTATTTTATAAAACATTTAGAGGATCAGATTTCTAACACCATTTCTTCCTGACCTCATATTGGCTGTGTTTTGTGGATGAAATATCTTTGCAATCTGGTCTCACTCTGAAACAACTACTTCAAATTTCTGGATAAAATTAACTCCTTATACACCCACATTAAGTTCACTATTGACCATCCAACAACAGTCTTCCCCTTTTTTGGGTACTTTAATACATCATATCTGCTGGTGATATTGAATTTTCTGTTTACAGGATGCTATCCTTTATATATCCGTGCATCTTCACATTATCATCCTTCACAAAAAATAGGTATTATCAAAGCTTTGTGCACTAAGCATGCACAATTTGTTCTTATGAATCTTTTCTTTTAGAAGAATTAAATAAAATAAAACTTACTCGGGTAAGTTTTATTTTATTTAATTCTTCAATAATCAATATAAGAATATTGATTGTATTTTAGAGGAGCAACATGAAAAAAAAAATTTCAGGAAGATAGCATCTAAAACTTACTCTATTACTTAATGGATACAGCAAAACATCTATAGAGAAAAGAATTGATAATTGTTAAAATGATCTGCATACCCTACCTTAAAGAAACATCTGAACAGATAACAAAGACTCTTCACAGAAATAATCTGTATATCATCTTCAAACCAGTTCAGAAGTTGTCATCTTTCTTACTGTCTATCAAAGATATATTGTCGTCTCTATCCTTGCTTGGCGTTTATCAAATACCCTGTTCTTATTATCTTTGCTACTTTGAATAGACTGGCCATTCTTTTATAATTAGAATCCAAGAACATCAAGTTTTTTTTTTATACAATGAAACCTGTGGTGAATTTATTACTAAAAAACACGCATACTAACCACAGTGATAAGTTTTAAAACTTATCACTGTGGTTAGTACATGTGTTTTTTAGTGAAGAACATCAAGATTATATAAGATTTCTGGAATCTGAAGGCGTTGCTTCTCATACAATCAACACTAGACAGAGTTCACTGGAACCAAACCAAAATGCTATACTACAATAGGTTCAAATTTGATCATCTATTTTTTAAATTGTGGGAAGCCGTTAATTGTTTATAATTTTTTAAAATTAATTATGCATCTATACCTACTTCTCTGATTCTAATAGTGTTTCCTCCTACTTGTACAGCTAGGATCAAGACACCTGGAAGTATATGCATGTTATATGACTCATTCTTGTGTCCATAATTTAAATGTTGTAGCAAATTTTTCTGCCTTTTCCCTCATGACATACTGAATGAAATATATAGGATTAATAAATTCTATTTAGTTTTCTCTTGCATGTGTGAAGCCGTTATTTAAAACATCAGAATATACTTTAGCCTACTTTTTTTTCTTGCATATTTAATTGAAATTAATCAGAGAATGCATGAAAGTGGTACTGTTTAATTGTATTCCTAGAGTTAAACATAAAATGGAGAGGTAAAAAGATGAATGCCATGATTAAACATAAAAACAAGATTTGGAGGAAATATAAGAGAAAGATTATGAAGATGTAAACATAGAGTCGAAAAGTGACAAGTATGTAGGGAAAGCAAAATTGGGTTATTAGAGAAAATTAGCTGTGTAACCCAAAGGTGGTCCTGGGGAGTTCTTTTGTTATCTATCAAGCAAAAAAAAAGGATTATGGAAAAATAAGTTGTGAATGTGGATAGTAGAAAAGTGACCACTGTAGATGTTGAATTATTGAACAAATGGCTGTATATCATCTGTAAGAAAATAATATAATTTCTAATGAAGGAAAGAAAACAAATGAGAGAATATTGTGTTAAAAATATTGCAATATAAATAGAACTTCATTAATTAATATAAATACCCTGGTGGGATTGGATAGAATGTCAGCTTTTGTGTTAAGGCAAAGTACAATGGAATTGCTAGTACTTATGACTTGTTTGCTAAATTTGAGTTTTTAACTCTCTAAAGAAGCAGAAGGATGATAAATAATCCCATTACAAACCCATTACATTACAAAACAAGGGCATCAAAGTACAGTTCAGTAGTTATTTGAAGTCTTGTTAAAGTAATAGAATTTTGTTAAGATCAGAAATCAGGTGCAGATAATAATATGAAACTTTATAGTATACAAAACAGTTTTATTAAGAGGAGTTACTGTCTATGTATTCTGCTCATATTTTGTAATAAGTGACACTTGAGGATAAGGAGTAGCCACACCATATTATAATACTAACTTTTTGCGAAGGCCTCGACAGAATACAGCATAGCATGTTATTGCATAAATTAGAATGGTGGGGAATTGATATTAAGTTGGTGTCATGGATAAGAGGATGGTTATTCCAACAAAATCATGAAAGAATGGAAATGACCAGTGAGATGCCATAAGATCCTTTCCTTGGATCACTATGTTTAATTCATATATCATCATCATACGTATCAAGGATTTAGGCCTAGCATGGCCTGTTCCGGCCTTAGAAGTCATCGTTGAATCGTTTAAGAGGACATCCTGGTTTTCTTTTTCCTAATGGCTTGTACTTTAAGGCTTGTTTTGGTAATCTTTCTGTTTTCATTCTTTGAACGTGTTCCATCCATTTATGTTTATATTTTTTAATTTTTTCTATTACTGGTTCTTGGCTTAATTCTTTCATAATATCTTCGTTTCTTTTGTGATCAAATAGGGTATACTTTGCAGTTTTTCTCATAAACTTCATTTCTGCTATTGTTAATCTTTGTTTGTCTTTTTGTTTTATTGTCCAGATTTTGCTTCCATACATTAAGACCGGTAAGGCTAATGTATTGTATACTTTTAGCCTGGTTTGTGTTTGAACTAGGTTTGGTTTAAATATAGAGTTAATTACACCTGTTATTTTTAAATATTTTGCAATTTTTACTTTTAAATATTTTGCAATTTTTACTTTTATATCTTTTTCATTTTCATATGTGATCATGCATCCAAGGTAGTTAAATGAATTCACCTGTTCTAAGATCTTGTTATCTATTACTATTTTAGTTCTTGCTGGATCTTGTCCTTTAAAGGCCATAGTTTTTGATTTTTCTGTTGATATTATCATACCATAATCTTTGGATATCTCATTTAGATTTAAAATAGCTTTCTGCAAGTTATCTTCAGAATTTGTAATTATTTGGTCGTCTGCAAAGAGGAGAGTGTTTAAGTTAACTGTAGGTGAAAGTTTAATTCCTTGGTGTAAATTTTTACTCCATTTTATTATTATTTCATTTAAGTAGATATTAAAAAGAGTTGCTGAGAGGGGACATCCCTGTCGGACCCCTTGGTTTATCTCTCTTGTATATGATAGCTCGTGATTTAATCTTATTTGTATTTGATTATTTTCATATATACTTGTGATAGCTTTCAGGATATTATTTGATATTTGTCTTTCTTTTAATATGTTAAATAATATGTTTCTTTTAACTTTGTCAAATGCTTTTTCAAAGTCAATAAATGCAATATGTGTTTCCAAATTATATTCTCTTCTTTTCTCTACTATTAATTTTAGGCAAAAGGCTGGGTCTATACATGATCGTCCTTTTCTAAATCCATTCTGTTCCTCTAGAATAAAGTTTTCGGAATATTTCATTAGTTTGTTATTTAAGATTCTGCTATATATTTTGTAACAGGAATTTAGTATACTGATACCTCTATAGTTTTTAGGGTCATCTCTATTACCTTTCTTAAAGATAGGAATCACAATTGCTTTTTTCCATTCTATTGGGGGGATACCAGTTGAGTAAATTTTATTTAAAAATAGTAAGAGTCTTTTTTTTTAATCTTGTTCCTGCGTATTTATATAGTTCTGAACCTAGCTTATCTTCTCCAGGTGATTTTCCGTTTCTTGTTTCTTTCAGGCTGATTTCATATATTTATATACGAATTAAACATAATTGGATTAAAAATATATATATATATATATATAAACTCAGGGAGCTATACAAACTCATCTAGAGTAGGCTTTTACAAACATTCATGCCCAAGATGGGATTCAAACCCATAGCCTGTTGGTTGGATAGCAGATGTGCTATCCTCTTGGCCAATCAGGCTGGCAGGTTATGGATTTTATGCGAACAGATGTCAGTTGAGTAGTGCCAAATAGAGGAAATGGAAATATGGATGTTTGGCATTTTGGATTGTAACAGTTGCAGGCTGTTTGCATCGCAAGACTGCATTCTATGAGATTGAGGAAGCAAGGGTTCTAGATACAATATTTGACAGTACAGGAGCATATTACAAAGGATACTACTGTGTTAAAAAAAAAAAAAAGAGTAGAGGGAGGTTATTACTTCAAAATATAAGGATGGAAATGTGATTAAACATTATGATCACATATGCACTGCTGTATTAAGATTTCCTGGTTTTGGAGTGATATGGAAATGGGAAAGAATGTACAGAGGCAGGCGAGTCTGTAATGTTGAGCTTAAGGACAGATTAAGTGAGCGTGGATAGAATAGGTGGAAAAGAAGAGGACACGATAGAGGCGTTAGGTGGTAAAAGGATTTTGCAAGATAGATTTGAGAGAAATATGTGAATATGAAAAAATTGTGACAATCCCTGGCAGTTGAGTGATAAAGCAAAGGAGGTGAGGAGCAAATTTTTCTCATGAGCCGCAAATGTCAAACAGCATTTTCATTATTAATAGTATGATAGGTGAGTACTTTGAATAATGAATGAATTTAAAGAAAAATATATTAATAAATTCACAATAAGTCCTGGAGCTATGAAAATAATTAATAATGAAACTAGCAGTGATATCCTTTTACTTATCAAATGTTATTCATAGTTTTGCTGAGAAAAGTTTACTATTTCCCTTTCATGTCAGTAAGCCTCCAGCTCACAGATAAACAAATCACAAGAACATCTACAACTATTTCCTAAGTGCCATTTTCTATACCATTCTAGTTAACTTTGCTGTCTCAAATTATATCCACATTGTATTTTATATTATCACTTGACTGTTGTGGTTGTTTTGAACACTTATGCAAAATCATCCAAATCATTTGAAATGTAGCAAATTCCAGTACTGATGCTCAGTTCTTTGCATAATATGACTTAAGAAACATCCCCAGTGCATTCAAAAGATGGAAACAATACAAGACACTCATAACTAGAATATTATTAGTCATGTTATTAGTAATCTTATTTGAATTTATTTATATTATTACTATGTGCTCATGTAGTATTCATATTATATTTTCTGTTTCAGTTTCTGGTTAAGTTTTATTTGAAATTAGGAAAAGCTTCTGAAGCAGAAAAAATAATTCGTCACTTTTTCCAGATAACAGGATCAATGACGTAAGTGTTATTGCTGTTTCTTTAAATTAGCATTCATGCTATTTTAAAATTCAGATATATCAGTTCTAAAGTTAAAACAGATGTTGCATTCACACAGTCTGCTTCTCCTAATCTTCTTTTTAAGTTATTTTATATTAATTTAATTAATATATTTTTATTTTTATTATTGTGTTTTTTTTTTTACAATCAAGACAAGCCCTTCTTGCAGTTTCTCCATGCAGATATAAACTTTTTGACCATCAAAATCATCTCATGCATCAACATAATGCACACTATTTCTTCCACATAGTTTACTCACTGAATGATTTGCAATCGCAGCGCTCTCCTGCCCAGCTTCCATTGCAACAGACTCAAAAACTGACTCTTTTGCCCTTCTTTTTTCACCTCACCTAACCTAACCTAACAATCATATACTTATCTGCTTTCAAATCATCAATTTCCTGATATGCATCCCCAAGAGGTGTTCAGATTACTATGACAGCACCTATGTGATTAAGCTTACATTATTAATCTCCTATGCACAATTTTCCTCTAAATTAGTCTATCACTTCTGAGCATTCCAATATTGTCATATCTAACATTTTGTTCTAACACACTTCTGACTGAATCAATCCACATAGACCTTTGTCTTCCTCTGGGTCTCTTTAATGCCATCTTGGCATCAAACACCTGTTTTGCTAACCTTTTCTCACACATTCTATTTAAGTGGCTATACCACCTTAGACTAGCTCCTCTTACTCATTCTTGAATGCTAACAGTGTCAAGTATCTTTCTAATATCTTCATTTTTAATATGATTCTGCCATTGATGCCATCAATTCACTCCCCTAATTTTTCTCAGAATCCTCATAGTCTCTAGTCTTTGATCAAGTGCTGTATTTCTAACCCAACTCTCATATCCATAATTTAAAACTGGTTTGAACACTGTCTTGTATACTACTAGTTTGTTGTTTAGGCTAATTTCTCTCTTATTCCATATAAATTTATTTAGCTGGCAACCAACCATCACAGCTCTTCTTATTCTGTTGTCTATTTCCAGATTTAACCTGTCATCTTCACTAAAAACTGTCCCTAAGTAGCTGAAATATTTTACTTGTTCTATAGGATCACCATTCAGAATGCAGCTGAAGTTTTCTATGTCCCTGCCTATTTTCATAGTTTTGGTCTCTTTATTGCTGATTTTCATACTGCATTAATTACAGCTGTTATTCAATTTATTTAGAGAATCCTGGAGACTTTCACTAGATGTGTTTAGGAGTACATCATCATCTGCATAAAGAAAAGAGCTAAGTGAACATCTCCAATTTTAATATCAGACCTAATGCCACTTTCTTTCATAATGGATCCATATAGATGATGAATATGAGTGGAGATTTTACACCTGATTTTACACGAAACCAATTTCCTGTATATTTCCTTCAATTCTAACCGCTGACTGATTGCTTGATATAATGTCCCATTTACACCATATAATTGTAGTGTTTTGAAAAGCTTTTCTCTGGGAACCTTGTCATATGCCTTTTGCAGATCTACAAAACTTAAGTACAGATTCCTTGTCATATTCCCATGATTTCTCAACTATTTGTTATAAAGTGAAAATCTGATCTTGACAACCTCTATTTGGCCTGATTCCAGCTTGTTCTTCTCCAAGTTTCTCTTTCACAATCTTTCTCAACCTCTTTTCAAGTATGCATGCATAAATGTTACCTGGAACACTTAGTAGAGAAATTCCTCTATAATTCTCACATTCAGTTTTTTTTTCACTTTTTTATAGACAGGTACTATAAGAGCTCTAATCCAATCATTGGGAATTCGACCGTCTGAACAGGCCCTCTGAATTATGCACTGTAGCCACTGCGAAACTTTTATACCTGTACTATACTTAAGTTTCTGGTGAAATATCATCTGTTGCAACTGCCTTTTCGCATTTCAAGTTTTCGATGGCTTTTTCTACCTCAAGTATTGATATATACTCCTCTTTACGTTACTCTTGAAAATTTTCAAGTATGGTTCTGTCACTGCATGGTTCATTTAACAGTCTTTCAAAGTAATTACTCCAGCCATCTAGGATATTTTCATGTCACTTTTATCATCTGTGATGCCTTTACAGTACTCTTTCCTCCATTTCTGAGCTTCTTCAATAGCTTCCAGAACATTTTGTCACCTGATATTTATTTTCCATGCTCTTACCAAAGTCTTCCATTGAGTTTTGTTTTACACAAAGCTTAGCTCACTTACATATTTCTCTGTATTCTTTTAGGGTATCTGCCGACTTATTTGCTAGGAACTTTTGGTATGCTTTCTTCTTTTCCAGGACTGCTTCATTAACTTCTTGTGTCCATCATAGTGTTCTTATTTTTTATCCCTTCAGACAACTTCACTACATACCTACCTAGCTGAATCAGTCAATGTCTTCTTTGGAATTTGTTACTGAGACTCGAAGTTTGGTTCTTGTTTTTTTTTTTTTAACTGTTTCATTCTTTCTTTAATAATGTTTGTATAGTTCAGTTTACAGTTTACCTGTAGAAGCTGCTCAGCCTTAATTCTTTTTAAAATCTTTCTTACATACTGTTCTTTTTCAATGTGATATCCTACTTAGTACTAAGTAATGGTCACTTCCAATTTCAAATCCTCTGTACACTTATGTATCCTGAACCAGCATTACAATATCGCTATGAACGATGGATGTAGTCAATGAGGCTTTTCTTATTTCTTGTGTCTTCTCTCCATGTGGAACTTGTACACATCTTTATGTTGAAACATGCTGTTAGTAATGACTAGTCCTTGTCCTGAGCAGAAGTCTAATAAATACTTATCGTTATTATTAGCTTTGCCCTTTTCTCGAAATTTTCCCAAAACATTCCTATATGCTTTGGTGGAATTCATTTCCTACTGTGTTGTTCAGATCTCCAACAAGGACTGCTTTTTCCATTTTCTTTATGTCAGCTGCCTGTTTTAATGACTCAAAAAATTCCTCACTTCTTCCTTAGAAGAACCTTCTATGATACCATAGGCACAAATAAGTTTCATTGTCCTTTTTCCTTGAAGTTTCCCACATAACTCTACTTGAAACTGCCTTCTAATTAAGAAGTTTATGTTCATGTTTGATGTTGAATGTTATCCCTACCCCTTCCTTTCCTTGATGATTATTGCCTGAAGATAACCTCCTTTACTTATTATTTAATAAAATCTCATCTGTTTTTGCCTCCTTTGTCTCAGCAATGTCAATTATGTCCACCTGGTACTTTTCCAATTCTTCTTGAATTTTGATTTCCTTTCCATTAATGCTCCTTATATTGATGGCTCTTATCTTCAGTTCTTCTTATGTTGAGTTTATTCTTCTTCTTCATGCTGAGTTGAAGCTTGGTCCAGTACATGACTGTTCACTGTTCGCTCTGGTTCCCTGATGAAAACAGCAGGGTCCTGTTTAACTGGGCAATGTCCCAGCTGGCATGGAATCTCATCATGTTGTACAATCATATGAAGTCCCAAATTTCCAGCCCTTCCTCATTTGTTCATTGCCCAGTAGATACCTACTAACAGGTGCACCATGTGAAGGTTGGACATTAGATCAGAAGTTCCATTTGGTTCTCTGCATTCCTGAAAGGCAATTTGGAGGTCTCCTCCCAGTTATATGTCTCTGACCCTTAAGCAACCCCCATAACCATGTCATTCACTCATTTCTAATTGTTTATGTATAGCCTCAGTAATATGACAGATCTTTACTTCCAGGAAATATATTTTTGATGCTCTTGCATACAGATAAATTTTTATAAAGTTTTATGCATTTTGTTCCATTTTAAGTATTTATTCTAATGTCTGTAACATATTTTTACCAATCATTTTATGAGTTAATGAAATTATAAATTAAATAGTCTGGGGGAGAATAACAAACACAAATGGCATTAGTTAGAACTGTTGCTGTTGTTATCTGGGACACTTGGAAATAAGGTGATATATGCAATCATTTCTCTTGAAGCTGAGAAAATTTTTAAAAGGATTTTTACCTTGTGAAGGATTACAAGAATATTTATTCTGTTATTTATCTTAACATCTTTTGAACAAGTGAATTATTTAATTTTCTTCCATTTGACTGTGAGGTGTTATTGATTGTAGGGATGTCAAACTCAGTGCTTTTTTTGCAAGACAGTAGTGCCAGTACTCATTCTTTGCTAACTGGAAAATTGGATTGAATTTTAAATTGCGATTTAATTGAAAATTAAAAGGATATGGAAACAAAGCTAAACATTATTTACCTTGTTGTGTGATATTGTTTTTGGAATAAGAACAGCAAATTTAGTATATAAAAATTATGTATGTATTAATGATGCCCTTGAGATACTACAGTGAAAGCTAAACAAAAAAATTTCTATTAAATTAATTTTTTATCATCTTTGCTAGATGATAAAGATGTCTCCAATTCATCAAATGGCATGGTTATTGCCATTTGATGAATTTGAGGCAGTGATTCTAATTATTATTTTTTAACCAGACAGTTTTGTATGTTATGTTGCCAAATGTACTCATTCCAAAGAGAAATGTATATGGTGCAAAGCATGTGTCTATTGAGGCTGTAATATAGATAGCACTTTAGGAAGATACTTATATAAAGAGATGTCAATGACTGCTACATTTGATTTAAACTAAAACAGTACAACACAGAGCAGAACCTAACAAGTTTCAACATGATAACAAGAATTCATGCTCAGAAGTTGCAATGTTGCTTAAATTTTTAACTGTACATCTACAAATGGGTACATCGGAATACAAATCTTGTTGGTCTGTATTTGTCAGGATGATGATTCTGAATTGGCCAACAAACCAGTAAATGGTACAAGCAGAACTCAGCCATCCCAGCTGTTAAACATGGTGGCTGCCATACAGCAAGTTCTGCTATGACTTGTCTGAGGAAAAAATAGCATGCCTGTAATGAACTGTCTAGCTTAAAGCTTTCTTGATCTTACACAGTTGAACACTTTAGGATAAGGTAGAACAATGTGTGCAGAATTGTTAATTTCTCCTAAAACTTGTCAGAAATATATTTGTGAGATAGAGTAAATGCTGTGATACAAACCGAAGATGGCCTTATACCTTATTAAAAAGCGATATTTTGATCTTCATCCATATTTCTCAGGTGACCCAGAACTTTTGACAACATATCATTATAGAAATACAATTTTATTAATACACACCAGTTTACAATAAAACTTATATTAAAACCTACCAGTTTCACCAGCAAACTGTCTGGCTTTTTCAAGGCGTTTACGGAGATATGAAAACTAGTAAATGCAAATCGAAAGGAACATAAAAAACGTTGTAAACCAACTAGTAGCTAAGGTTACACGTTCGCGTGACAGAGAGGACTTATTGTTCTTATTCATTATCACGCATGCGTGTTTGTTGTAAATGTGTAATGTGATTACTGGCTAGCTGTAGTTCAGATTGATTGAGAGAGAGGATCAGGTTTTTCCACGAACTGTTTAGAATTACACCCTGATTTCTGTTGAGGTTTCTGCCGATTATTCAGACAAACTTCTCGAAGTTTAGAAATTAGACAAAAAGAACATGTTGGTGATGTAAACCACAACAGAAGCATCTCAACCGGCTTAGCACATCATTTCTGTACGTCTAACCACACGATAGATTGGCAAAACAGCTCCATGCCATATCTCGATGACAACTACAGGCATCGTTTATTTAAGGAAGCCACAATAGTGTCAATAACCGACGGAAACCTCAACAGAAATCAGGGTGTAATTCTAAACAGTTCGTGGAAAAACCTGATCCTCTCTCTCAATCAAGCTGAACTACAGCTAGCCAGTAATCACATTACACGTTTACAACAAACACGCATGCGTGATAATGAATAAGAACAATAAGTCCTCTCTGTCATGCGAACGTGTAACCTTAGCTACTAGTTGGTTTACAACGTTTTTTATGTTCTTTTCGATTTGCATTTACTAGTTTTCATATCTCTGTAAACGCCTTGAAAAAGCCAGACAGTTTGCTGGCGAAAGTGGTAGTTTTAATATAAGTTTTATTGTAAGCTGGTCTGTATTAATAAAATTGTATTTCTATTATAAAACGACCAAATATGTATAATTTAACATATTATTATGTACCACATTGAACACTAAATTTCAAAAAGATCAAATATTTTGATAATGTGCCTGATTTTTATCTGTATTTTCAGGTGACCCAGTATTTCTATTATTATTATTATTATTATTCAGGCCTCCATGGAATCAAAAGCCTCATCACGGGAGGTCCCTCCTAGGAAGCACAAAGTCTATCATTCCACTCCTTAAACTCATTGACCGTTCTCGCTCTCACCACACTATCAGGCAATGCATTCCACGGTTCAACCATCCTCCATGCAAAGAAACCAATGCTCACCCTCCTGCTCACAGCTTCCTTTCGTAACTTCCAGGGATGACCCCTTGTGATCACTCCTTCCTGCTGTTCAACCAAGTGAAAGAACTCCCCCAGTGTTCAACCTTGTAACTACCTCTCAACAGTTTAAAAGTCTCAATCATATCACCTCTCTTTCTTCTATCAACCAAACTCTGCAGTCCACATTCCCTCAGCTGATATCCTCATAACTAACATTGTACAGTCCTGAAACCATCTTTGCTATCTGCCTCTGTACCCTTTCCACATTAATTTATCCCCTTCAAATCCTGGGGACCAAATCTGAGAACAATAGTCTAAGTGTGGTCTGATCAGGGTCTTATACAATGGAATGATAACTCTTTTATCTCTGCAGGTCAGCGTCCTTCTCATTATTGCAGCAATCCTCTGTGTTACCTTCACCACCTTTGCACTATGTCACCTGAATTTCAGGTTTCTATCAATCATCAACCCCAGATCTCTTGTCAACCCTACTTTCTCCAGTACAACTTCACCAATAGAGTATGCAGTGTCCCCTTGTCCCAAACCTCAAGACCTTACATTTTGCTGCTTTAAAAAAAAAACGGACACCCCATTCATTTGCCCATCTGTCTAGCTTATTCAAATCCTGTTGCAGGGCTACCACATCTGCACTATTACTAATAACCCTTCCCAGCTTCACATCATCTGCAAACAACTGAATATTACCCCCTGCAATCCACTGACAGTGTCATTGATATAAAATTTAAACAACATAGGTCCCAGTACTGAGCCCTGTGGGACCCCACATAACCTTCTGCCTCCTTGAAACTGCCTCACCATACACAACTCTCTGATACCTATCGGACAGCCAATCCTGAATCCAGTTGACCAACCTGACATTCAAACTCATGTGCTGCAACTTAAATATCAGCTTATCATGTGGCACCCATGTCGAATGCCTTCGCTAAATCCAAGAGAATGGCAGTATATGCCTTTCTCTCATCTACTGCTCTTGTAACTTTATTATAAAAGGCTAGCATTTCACTAAAACAAGAGCGCCCCTTAACAAATCCATGTTGACTCTCACAGATAACGTTACCCTCATCTGCCTAATGCTGTATATGGTTCCTCACTAATTTCTCCAAGATCTTAACAACTACTGATGAACAGACTGGCCTATAATTACACACTTCCGGTCTGCTACTACCGCGATTATGCAGTGGCACTATCTTACCTTCCTTTTATTTCCTGAACACCTTTCCCGTAGCCAGACTTTCATTGAAAAGCCAAGTAAAAGGAGCTGTCAGTTCTTTAGCACATTCTCTCAGAACTCAATGGTGAAATACCATCCAGTCCCACAGCTTTACTGACATCCAGGAGAGTGTGTTCCAAATACCCAGTATTTGGAACACACTCTCCTCCTGCACCTCTAAAACCTCGAACCTGCCTTATCCCTCTAATATTAAAATTTATTCCTCCAGGAGGAAATACTCCATTAAAGTGTTCATTGAACAATTCCTATGGCATCTGCATCAGTCACTCTATTCCCATTTTTATCCCACAATGTCATTCTTCCACAATCATTTCTCCTCCTACTGGCTACATAGCTAAAAAATTCCCTAGGATTTTCTTTGGATCTTAGGGCCAATCTCTTCTCATATTCCAGTTTCGTCTTCCTTACCATACTAATCACTCTCCTGGCCTGTGTCTTATATTCTTCATGCATCTTCTCTTCACCTGTCTCCTTATATCTCTTCAATAGCCTCTTTTTCGCATGCAATTCCTGTTTAATATTGTTTGTCATCCATTTTACTCCAATTGTTCACTCGTTGTATACAACTTTCCATTGCTGCTAACAAATATTCTTTCATAATTTCCCATGCACTAATGATATCCCGGCCTTCCAATTCCCCCCCTCCATGAAACTTCCCCAAGTTGACGTCTAAGACTATTATAATCACCTGCCTTATAATTCCACATACGTTCCCGTCTCTTTGATACTCCTGCATGTCTATTCATCTTCCAAGTCAAAACCATATGGTCACGCTCTCCAACTGGTGGGAGAGATGTCATCTCAGTTATCGACTGTTCTGATGCTATGACCAAATCCAAAACTCTTGAGCCTCTTGTTCCCTCTATTTTTTTCCATTCCATTACTTTCAGAAGCAGTGGGACAATAATTTGAATACAAAAATTTGTCACCACCTTAGTGATGTTGGCTAATTTCCAAGCTGAAGAAGTGAAATAGAAATATATAAAAAGGCAACATAAAGGTAGAGTCATCTCTTTAAACCTTCAGAATACTAAAGAAAATACTACTAGACTTTTAGTAATCAGATTATTAAGATTCTTCTTTCTATCTTTAAAAACAAAAAAAAAAATCATGGGGGGGGGCGAATTCAACGTTGAGTTTTTGGTATGGTGGAAGGAGACATTTACTGAGATCATCATTGCAAGAATTGGAATAGAAGTAAGAAATCAGGATTGATTTTTCTCTGATTAATAATGCAATATAACCATCCAAATGCAAGAAGTGGAAGCAAGGTTGGATTAAAGTTATAGGCAAAAGCATTGGTGAGGATTAGTAAGTATGACTGCTATTTCAACATTATGCATGTTATTACATATAGTACTTTTGAAATAGGTAGAAGATAGATGGAGATTAGTGATTCAAGCTAGTTGTAGTATGCCTAATAGTTGAATATAAAGTGTATGGGAAATAAATGTTTCCATACCTACTTAGTTTAAATAGCTCCATAGACAAAGGTATAAATAGATTTATAGATCCACTGATTAGTATGATATTAATCCAATCAGAAAATTTCAAATATTCAACCTGTATGACTGCTCTGATTCACCTTGTCATCCCTTTAAACATATTTTCCACTACAGAGATAGGAGGTAAGTTTGATAAGAATTTCTTTCTGAAAAGTCTGGGAACATAAATATGACATTTATTTTCATAAACATGACAATTTTCCTTTTGCATGGAGGAGGGGAGAGGTGGAACCAGTGACTTTTGTCCCATATATAGTCAACTCTCAATGTAGCAAATACCATTATAATGAATTTACTCACTATACAGACTATCAAAAACTTCTATAGTATTATTGCTATAACAGACCACAGGTTATAGGTATTAGTGAAACATGGCTGACTGTAGATGATATAACTAGTGGGATTGAATGTGATGGGTATAGTGTGTTCAGGAATGACAGAGAGAATAAAATGGGGGGAGGAGTATTGTTGATGATAGCTGATGAGCTCCAGCCAAGGAGAATAGAAGTTGAATTGCAGGATAGAGAAAAGAGCACATTTGAGGCCATTTGGTGTGAGATTGTGGCTAGCAGAACTAAATATACAATTGGGTGCTGCTATAGACCAGGTGATGGAAAAGATGGTGGTGACAGTATGCACAAGCAAATAGAAGAAATGGGTGGAAGGAGGGTGATTATTATGGGAGATTTCAACTATGGTCGCATTGATTGGAGTGAGGAGAGGACACACGGGAGGAAGGAACTGGATTTTATGCGGTTATTAAGGGATAACTATCTGCGACAGCATGTAATGGAAAATACTAGGGGTCAGAGAGTGCTTGACCTAGTAATTACATCTGAGGATTTGGCTGTAACAAATATGACCACATTGCCACCAATCGGTGAGAGTGATCATAGGGTCTTAACTTGGGAGGTGGCTAAAGGTGTAGAATTTTCAATTAAGACAGGGTACATGTGGAATTATCGGGCTGGAAAGTATGACAAGCTTAGGAGTTTGATTGGTTCAGTGCCATGGCATGTACAACTGCAAGGACTAGAAGTTGATAGTGCATGGGAGGTAGTTAAGAAGTGCTTGCATGAAGCAATGGCTGACTGTATACCTAGAGTCCGAATAATAAATCAAGTAGGGGTTAAATGGATGAATAACACCATTAAGCTTGAGTTGCAAAAAAAGAAACAACTATGGAGGGAATTTAAGGAGAAGGGTGACCGGCAGGCACATGAACGGTATAAAGCACAGGCCAGAAGGGTGACGAGTGTGGTAAGAAAAGCAAAAAAGGATTACGAAAGAACATTGGCCATGCAGGCTAAAGAGAATCCTAAACAGTTTTTTAGATATGTAGCAAGTAAAAGGAAAAATGTACATGGCAGATTGATTTTAAAGAATGCCGATGGTAGGGAGGTAACTGAATCAGTTGAGATAGTTGAGTTACTGAGTGAGCACTTTGCAAAAGTATATCATCCAGGTGGTGACATTGCAGAAACGAATAAACCAGTAGATTATACGGGAATTGTGGTTAATGAAGTGGAGGTGAGTAGTCTATTGCATAACCTCAATGTCAATACATCTGTGGGATTGGATGGTATACCAGCTCGTGTTGTACGAGAAGCAGCTAAAGAATTGTCAGTACCCTTGACCATTTTGTTTAATTTGAGTCTCGGGTCTGGGTTAGTCCCGAGCGGGTGGAAAGAGGGGAAAATAGTTCCACTGCATAAAGGTGGTTCCACGACTGCTGTAGTAAATTACCGACCGATTAGCATATCAGGAATCATTGTCAAGGTCTTAGAGAAAATAGTCAAGAGGAAAATACAAGATTGGATAGAAGAAAATGGGATACTGTATCGGGGACAGCATGGTTTTGTGAAGGGTAGGTCATGCCTCAGTAACTTGCTCACGTATTATAACACAGTGACGGCTGAACTGGATAAGGGTAATGGGTTTACGGTGATTCTACTGGACCTTGCCAAGGCCTTTGACAGGATTCCACATGGAATTCTAATCAGTAAATTGCAGCATATGGGAATGGACATAGGGTTGGTGAGATGGATAGGAGGGTGGTTGACGGAGAGATATCAGAGAGTGGTTTACTCGGGAGTAGAGTCCACAAGACTGCCCGTGACTAGTGGTGTGCCACAAGGATCTGTTCTTGGACCACTGCTGTTTAATTTGTTCATAAATGCTATAGGAAATGATCTGAGAGGAACAGTTCATTTGTTTGCGGATGATGCGAAGTTGGGTAGGGCAATAGTGAATGCAGATGACGTCAAAATTTTGCAGGATGATTTGGATAGATTGGAGGTCTGGGCTAAGGAGAATGGATGTCAGTTTAATGTGGCAAAATGTAAGGTTATGCATTTTGGGGTGAAAAGA
Source organism: Typopeltis vanoorti (assembly GCF_054136105.1). NCBI lineage: Eukaryota > Metazoa > Arthropoda > Arachnida > Uropygi > Thelyphonidae > Typopeltis > Typopeltis vanoorti. Next base: position 140,376,223 of record NC_143551.1, on the reverse strand, counting down.
TTGGCGGCAGTTTACTGCATTGGTGGAACCGTGCTCCAGGAAATTGATGAGGCACGAGATTTAGGAGTGTTGGTAGATAAGGAATTGAAATTTAGGGGACACATTGCAAAAGTGACCAAAACAGCTCATCAAATCACTTGGTTGCTGAAGAATACGATGACAAGCAGAGACAAGCAGGTTATTGTTCCTCTGTATCGAGCCTTGATAAGACCCCATCTAGACTACTGTGCTCAGATTTGGTCACCTAGGTTTCTTCTTGATGGGGAGGAGGTGGAGAGGATCCAGAGGCGAGTGACCAAGATGATAGCAGATCTGTGGAATGAACCGTATGAGAACAGGTTGAGGATTTGTGGGTTGCAAAAATTGGTTGATAGGCAGAGGAGGGGAGATATGATTGAGACATTCAAATTACTGAAGGGTTTCTATAAAATTAATTCAGAAGTTATTTTTGAGAACAGGGCTGGTTGTGGGAGGACTAGGGGACATCCATGGAAACTGGGCAAAAGTGTGGTTAGTAAAGGTGTTAGAGCTGGGTTCTTTACTTTTAGAGTAGTGAATGGGTGGAATGCGCTCCCTGAGTCTGTGGTGGATGCTGTGACAGTGAATGAGTTTAAGGCGAGGTATGATAGATACTGTATGAATGTCAAATAGTTGTGATGAATATGATTTGGGGCCTCCCTCGATGAGTCCAATGACTCCCTGGAGTTGCCCGTAATAATAGTAATAATAATAATAATAATAGTAATAAAATAAATGCACTACTGCAAACTTAATAAAAAAAAGTAATCTACCTTTCATGTGATCTTCAAAAGAACAGCCTTTCAATTAACCAATTCTTGCATGTCAGCTGACTTCTGGCACAGCACCATGTAACTGTACTTCAGTTATCAGAACAGTAGATTACCATATTCCACTATCAGAAACTGTTCCTTTGATCCTTTGGAATTTCTTATAAAGTTGACTGTAGTCCAGCACTTTATAAATCAGTCATCCTGTCAGTGTAATGAAATGAGATGCAAGATTTTGTTTTGCATTATTGTATATTGGAGACACAAATATCTTCTTGTCCTTGCACAAATGGAAGATTGTGCATGAAAATAAATTTATGATGAATGGCTGATCTGTTAGTAGTCATAATGCTTTCACTGGATAATTAATATATTTCTAAACAATATGCATTTAATTCAAAATTTTGACTTAACATTCTGTTGTTGTGTCGACTTCCTTCTAATATATGTACTTTTTTTGTCTATTATACAAATACTTGTAATACTCTTTCTCACATATCATGTGGTATCTCTGAATAACAATGGAATTGCCTCAGGGTCGAGCCAATACCAGAGTATCTGAGATCAACCTCTCATAAAGCACTAAGAAATTATTTTTATTGCTGCACCACTTAGGGCTTTTAGATTAAATGAACTATATCAATCAAGAGGCGATCTCTAGATAGTACTTAAGTGATACCTTGACCTTGCAGACGTGCCAAAACCTCTCCTTTCCAATTTCCCGCCTAGGTTCGTATTAAGTTTTATAAGAGGTGCATCGGATTCCAAATTACAGACAGTCTTAATTGGATTCAAAAGCAAGGTTTATTGAACACTATAATTCTATATATACAGTACATGTTATTTTAGTTCTCATTCTAAAAGAGTTCCTGACAATTAGGTTAACATTAAAACACTAACAACATACAGATATTCAAATTGATTATTTTCTATATTAGCAATATCAATCTTATCAACAAACTAGCACTCTAACTAGGTATGATATTCACAGCAATAATTATTCCAATCCAGTCACAACCAAACCACTCTAGATAGCATCAATGTCTTTTACAATTTGTTACTAATATCACTCTTCACTCTGAAGTTTATCATAACACTCTATAAACACATATTATAATTCAATTCCGTAAGGAGACAGTAAATTTACGGTATTTATCTCAAGATCACTTCAGTTCAGTTCTTTATGATACTATTAATGTTCTTTCCTCTGAATCACAACGCGGCACAAATCCTTTCATCCATAGTTAACAAAATTAATAAATTCTACTTATCTATCTTGACCGTTCATCACATTAATTGATCTTCAGGAATCTATTTCTCCTTGATTGAATTTTCCATAGATTCCTCTCTGGCTTTAAGCACGCATGTGGTTCTCCATGCTATCAGTGAACTTTTACGATATCTGCATAATGAGCACGTAACCCTTCCTTCTGGGAACAGCTGTGCCTATACTTGCCCCATGGGACTACGGACCTGGAGTTTCCGCCGATGCCTTGATCGAAATGTCTGGAGTGGAGGCGCTGCCACTCTTCTCCAGTTCATGACACCAAGAGACCAACACCAGGAGATTAGGAACAAAAAAGCCCTGTGTGTGGGGTGTTCCTGACCCTTTTAAATTGCCTTCTATCTTGGCGATTCTCGCACTCCGCGATGTACACCTAGCACTTTCACGTGGGTCGACGTCACAGCATCCACCTTTCTCTGCTACCCTTCTCGAGCGCCGTCAGTACACGATTGTCCAGACAAACCGCTCTGCTTGCATTACTGCTTCGTGACCTTTGGATTTACATCCCCTTTAGAAATTTGTGCAAGTCATTCAACAACTCTTAATACTTATGGCTCTAACAAATATTAAGTATTTACATTTCCACTGTTATTTACACAAACTAGTGAGTGGTCCTTTGTTGAAATACATGATAACTACTATTTTTTTCTTAAGTTTGAACCATTTAACATATTTACAAAGCTGTATTACAATACCTAGAGACAAACACATGTATTTATTTTCCTTTTCATTGGGTTATGTATGTTAAACCGTGATAAGATTGGAATTCTTAAAATCACAATCTATCACAATTTAACATAGGTTTCCCCCTTCCAATTAAAATTTTCCTTTTCAAGTGTCTCCTTTCTGTTCTAAGGGGGGGGGGGTCTCATGTAATGGCTCCTTGTTCCTTTTCCCCCTTTCGTACTGTGAATGGTTTTGCTTTTAAAATGCAGTGTTTGTTTCAGGCTGCTAAAGAACTGCCTGATAAACTTTAGGCATTTGGTCCTACCCAGCGCCTTGTCATGATGGTGATCCCTTTCTCCTGACTCCTTTTTATTATTTGTCGTAATTCCACCCCCATTCATCCTTGGTACAACATATCGCGGTTCATTCGAGCCTAGGCTTCCTTTTCCAGAATTCCCTCTTTCAGAGGCTCGTTCCTGCAAAGGATAAACCCTTGTTTTGTGGTCCACCTTACCATTTCGCCAGGGTCTGAGGTTGTACCTAGTCTGCTTTGATGCTTCCTTTTCATTTCCGGCATTACAGATGGCCTTTCTCACTTCGGACGAAGTTCTTTCACCCAGGCCCTCTTCCTGTTGGTACTCTCTGTTTTTATAATATCTGTATAGGTAGTTGCTTCCAGCAGGATTTTCTTCATCCCTACTGTACTCATCCTTACTCCTGTCTGCTCTGGACCTCTCACTGGGTCTCATTTTTCTTTGAAGGTTGCTTTTCTTCTCCTCATACATATTCTCCAGGGATTCTCCTTGACAAAACAGTCTTTCTGACCGAGTTCTATATAGCTTTAGTCGGTCTGAGTGAACTATCCAAGTTCTTCCTCTCTTGGATGGTTCCTTTATTTTAAACATCACCGGGGATAACTTCTCTTGAATCACGAACGGCCCGGTAGCACTCCTTCCAAATTTACCTCCTTTCTTGTTAACAGAGCCTTGCTCTGCAAGACGAGGTTGCCAGGGTTCAAGTCCTTATATCTTCTTAGCCTGTTCGCATAATTCCTAGCCCGTTGGGAACATGACTCACTGGACCTGGCTACCATTTCATACGCTATCTTGTTGTTACTTAGATCTTTTAGGTAGGTAATTAGAAGAAACACACGTATAAACCACAGTGAAAATTATTTAATTGTAAATATTTCATCCTAAGTGTCTTAGGACATCATCAGTACAGTATTTAAACAAAAATTAGGAATAACATACAGTTAGGGCGCATGATTACAATAGAATCTCATGAAAACGTGCATAACATGCTAAAGTAGTACAAAAAAAAAAAAAAAAACGTTAATTATTTAACACAGTTTTGTATGATAATTTCCCATACTTTAGGAATAGTAAGAACGTCGTTGCGGTTTAGGTTTGGTCTGCGTAGTAGGGCTTCAGAACTTTCTTTGTATAAACGTTCATGTTTAAATAAAGATCTATGTAAAAGTTTAGCCTTTTCCCAATGGATCCTATGGTTTGGATTTTCAATTCCGTGTTGAGAGAGGCCAGATTTCTGCGGTTTAAGAAGACGAATGTGGTCTTGATGTTCCGAGATGCGTTTCTGAACAGACCTACCTGTCTGTCCAAAGTAAGATAATTTGCAGGAGCATGGAATCTCATAAACACCAGGTAACATCAAGGGTGAGAATTTGTCCTTAGGAGAAGGTAATAAGTTGTAAATTTGGTTGATAGGTTTGTAAGTAGTGGCAAAATTGTATTTCTTCATAATTTTAGAAAGACGTTCTGAGATGCCTTTAACATAAGGTATGGGAATCCTATGCACTTCTTCCTGTCTGGTTTGATGTATGCAGAAGTGACTGATGATTTTTTTGAGTTGTTTTGGGATTATATCCATTTAGGATGGCTGTATTTTTGATAACTTCTAATTCCTGGTTTAAAGATTCTTCAGAGGAGCAGAATTTGTGTGCTCTGGAAACTAGTGATTTCTTTTCTTTTGATGTGTAAATCCAAAAAAGAGATACCCTGTGGAGATTCTTTTTCTAACGTAAAGTTGATGCGATGATGAAGAAGGTTAATTTTATCTAGAAACAGTTGTAATTCAGATTCGGGATGATTCCATACTGCAAATATGTCATCGACATATCTTAGCCAAATTTTTGGTTTGGGTTCAAAAGTGAATATTTTTTCCTCAAGGTGTTCTAGAAACAAATTTGCTAGGTTTGGTGATAAAGGAGATCCCATTGCTGTTCCTTCCTCTTGCTTGTAAATTTGACCTTTCCAGGTGAAGTAACCTGATGCAATAACAAACTTGAACAATTCAACTATATCAGACGGAAATTTTTGAGTTAGTAATTCTATTGTTTCTTTATGGGGAATGTTAGTGAAGAGGGAGACAATGTCGAAGCTGATTAACAAGTCAGTTTTTGATAGTTGAATGGCTTTAATTTTTGTGTGAAACTCAGTAGAATTTTTGATTGAAGAGACTGAGTGGCCTATGTGGGGGCGGAGAAGGTTAGATAAGAATCTTGATAACTTGTACGTTGGACAGCCGATACAGTCTACGACAGGTCTAAGTGGAACATTAGTTTTGTGTAGCTTAGGTAAGCCATAAATTCTAGGAGGTCTTGCATGGTATGTCTTAAGTTTTTTGATTGTTTCTTCATCTAAGGAGGAAGTTTCATTAAGTAGCTTATTTAATTTTCTGAGTTGACGATTCGTAGGATCAAAATCCAATTTGGAGTAAGTATTACGATCTCGAAGAAGTAAATTCATTTTTCGGTCAAATGAATTGGTATCAAGAACCATAGTGGTATTTCCTTTATCAGCTCTAGTAATGATTAAATTTTTGTTACGTTTTAAGGAAATAATAGCTTTAAATTCCGACGGTGGGATATTTAATTCTGAAGGTTTGGCATTGTAGATCACTTTAGCTACTTCGAAACGAAGTTTGCTGGCTTCAATACTGGAGAGATGCTTGATGTTTCTTTCTATATTGTGTATAAAGTCTAAATATGGGAAACACTTTGGTTGAAATCACAAATTTATGGCCTCTTGCTAGAACATTTAATTAATCTTTTGTTAGTTGATGGTTAGATAAATTGACTACCCATTTTTCCGTTGGTAATTTGTTAGTGATCTTTTTTGATCGATTTAATAGATTAAGGTATTTAATATGTAGAGCACTATTGCTTTTATCAAAAGCTTTTTTTCCCGAATTCTTTGAGACAGTTATAATTAATTGTAGCAATTCTTGATTTAACGTATTTGACAAATCTGTTTCTAGTTCTGTAATATTTAAATTGTTTGTTGCTAGTTCTTGCTTAGACACTCGTAACTAATTGAGTAGTAAGGAATGACTTGCTTTTTGATAGATTTTATGGGCGCCTGGAGATTTGATGGTTTCTTTCAGTTTTGCAAAGGTTGGAATAAGATTATCACGTCTGCACTTTTTTTAAAAAGATATTCTAGCTCGTAGCTTACCCTGTTTTAGTTGCAGTTTTCCTAGTAAGTTTGTCTTCTGCGCTGTCATTTCCCCGTGAAGGAATAAAACTTTTTTAAATAACGAAACCTGTGGTGCGTTCATAATTAGAAGAAACACACGTATAAACCACAGTGAAATATTTACAATTAAATAATTTTCACTGTGGTTTATACATGTGTTTCTTCTAATTATGAATGCACCACAGGTTTCGTTATTTAAAAAAGTTTTAGGTAGGTGTCTATGTCAGGAAATCCAGAGTCCACATGGTTATTTCTGAAGTCACTGGGGAATGCGGGTTGAAACCCATAAAGTACGACAGCAGGGGCTTCTTTTATGGCTGTATGCAAGGCGGTCCTGCATGCAAACAGAGTGTGCTCTAGGAAGACATCCCAATTCGAGATATGATCATCGGCTAATTTTGATAAGGTGAGTTTTAAGGTTCAATTTAATAAATTCTACTTATCTATCTTGAAAGTTTATCACATTAATTGATCTTCAGGAATCTGTTTCTCCTTGATCGAATTTTCCATAGATTCCTCTCTGGCTAAGTACGCACATGGTTCTCTGTGTTATCAGTGAACTTTTACAATCTCTGCATAACGAGCACATAACTCTCTCTTCTGGGACAGGCTGGGCCTATACCCGCTTCACGGGACTATGGACCTGGAGTTTCCGCCGATCCCTCAATCGAAACCTCCGGAGTGGAGGCGCTGTCACCCTTCTCCAGTTCACGACACCGAGAGACCTACACCAGGAGATTAGGAACAAAAAAGCCTTGTGTGGGGTGTTCCTGACCCTTTTATTTCGCCTTCTATCTTGGCAATTCTCGCACTCCGCGATGTCAACCTAGCGCTTTCACGTGGGTCGACATCACACCGTCTACCTTTCTTCGCTATCCTTCTCGAGCACCGTCAGTACGTGATTGCCCGGGGCAAACCGCTCCACTCGCATTACTGTTTCGTGACCTTTGGATTTACATCCCCTTTAGAAATTTGTGCAAGTCATTCAACAACTCTTAATACTTATGGCTCTAACAAATATTAAGTATTTACATTTCCACTGTTATTTACACAAACTAGTGAGTGGTCTTTTGTTGAAATACATGATAACTACTCTTTTTTCTTAAGTTTGAACCATTTAACATATTTACAAAGCTGTATTATAATACCTAGAGACAAACACATGTGTTTATTTTCCTTTTCATTGGGTTATATATGTTAAACTGTGATAAGATTGGAATTCCTAAAATCATAATCTATCACATATTAACACTGTGGTCTTCTTACATCTCTGAGTTCAAAAATAAATAAATAAATCAATGTTTAGTGCACCATACTATAGAAACAATATTGTATTATAATTTAACTGGATGGCTGAGCAGAGAATTAAGAGAACTCAAACATTGCTCTAAGAAATGTAAAAATACTTGTGCTATAATTTTTTGAAATTTATGTGCAATTAATTTTTTTATTTTTTTCCAGATCTTCAAAATTCCATCTAGTACTCTTAATGCAGCTGGGTGTATTATCCTATTTGGCAATGAATGTAAGGAATATTTTAGAATTTCACTGAATTATTATCTTGTTAAGTCTCTGAATTTAGGAAAATTTGAAGTCCTTTGTAATAGTATTGCAGCTATATGTAAGTTGTAAATAAACTGTGCTCTAAACTCAGAATCACACCTATCATCCTATCCTGCTGGTATTCCATGGCAATGTCTCAGATATACTGGAAATTTTTTGTGTAAACCATTAGTCGAGATGCTAATATGGATAAAGTCATTAAATCTCTCTTTTTTATCATCATCAAGTTCCTGACATCTACCCTCAAGGGAGGGGTAGGTACAGGATATGATAGTACTACATGAAAAACTTACATCATTACCAACTTCCTATCTACAACTTTCCTCCAAATCAATCTGCTACCTGTCCAACATTATTAGTTCTTATATATTTGTCTTCTAATAATATCTTTCTTATAGATATTATTAGAAGACAAATATATAAGATCTCTGATATTAAATATAATTATTTAATATTATATTATAATATTTAATAATATTATAATATAATCTATAATATTATAGATTATATTATAGATCTTATATTTATGTCTTCTTTGGGGGTGCTTAAGGGTCAAAGCTGTATAACTGAGAGAAGACCTTCACATAGCCTTTAAAGGAATGCAAAGAACCAACCAGGGCTTCTCACTTAATGTCCAATCCTCACTTTCTTGTGGTGCACCCTGTTAGGTATCTAGCTGTATACTGAATGAATGAGGATGGGCTGGTAATTTTGGGATTTAATTGACCAAATTGTATTCTTATTGGCTTAAACCACAATTTAAAATGATGGTACTCTCTTTTTTATGTCTTTTTATTTTTAATTACAGAGACTTATTTTATTATTTTAAATTATAAAAATGCACTAACTTTTGTGTGTACTGTTATTATTGCATGAGAACCTTCATAGAGTCTGAAGACTCATTGTGTGATATTCAAACTATGCAACACATGTTTACACATAATGTTAGAAATAGAAAAACAAAACTCCTCACTGTTCTTGAATACACTTGTATCTTACCTGTCATCAGCCTGTCTATCATTTAGCATTCATTGCAAACCTACACCATCTATCACAATCCTATCATCACCAACACAGAAAATAGGAATAATAAACAACCTCAGAAAAGAGTGGTAACAGTGCGTTCCAGTGAGAACTCAGAATAGAATGGCTGTGAATTAAATCTGCCTTTTTAAAATTCAAATATAATGCAAAGAAAATTGATAATAAAATACTTAAAAAAAAAGATAATACACTGGAAAAACAGTAACAATTTCAAAAAAACCAGCTTTCCAGTATTTTAACACCAACAGCTATCACAGCAGGCTATCTCAACTGCCCAGCAAGGCTCTGCATCCTGAACCCTTTATGCTTTGAATGTCAAAAGTATGATCATTTTCAGACTGATTGTCATTGCTCTACCATCTGTGCCTAGTGTGGGTGTAAAGATTGTGAGAATAAAGACTATAAGTGCAAAATACTAAAATGCCCCAATTGTGAGGAAGATCACCCAGCTTATTCCTGAGTATGCCAAAGATGAAAAGGAGATACCAAAAATTAAGACTCTGCAGAGCATTCCCTATCAGGAGGCTGAGAGTGTATTCCACAAAAAGCAACATCTGATCAACCCTCTTATGCTGAGAAGACAACTGTAAAGAATGCATCAACAGTTACCTAAACTCACGTGGTCGGTCCTGCCTTCTCACAACTACAGCATCCTGAATGGTATGATGTGCTTGTGTCTCTTTCGAGCATATCAAAAGAGAAAAATCACTATTGCTCACTTCTGATAACATACCAAAAATGGTCCCACTACATGAGAATCCACTAGTGAAAAAAAAAAATAATAATGGAATATGTACTGCAGAGAATCAAGGCCATGCCTCCAGACCCATTAATAGACAGGATGGATATTTTCACTCCTGCATATGAAGATAAAACAATTAATGTACCTAGTGCTCTAGAGGGAGTTCAGTTTGACAAAATTTTGAATATCTTTCCTGATGAAAAAGAAATTATGAACACTGGCAATTCCCCCAAAAGAAAAAATCTGAGGCCAGTGTAAACAAGACCTCAAAACATTTTTACAATGGAATTGTTATGGATTCCATCAAATATTAGTGACATCAAGGTCTCCTTGCAGGAATATAAACCAATATGCTTTTGCCTGCAGGAAACATACTTAAAGCCCAGTGATGATCCAGCATTATGAAATGTAGCCATCATTCATAAAACAGGACAGGGGATGGACCCACTCATGGGGGAGTCATCATCCTTGGGCAACCATACCCCCCTTTCTGGCAAGTCTCACGTAATACAAGCAGTTACCATCCAACTCTCGATCAGATCTCTTATAACACTATGGGGGATTTAAACAAACATACTGTGGAGTAGTGCCCAAACTAACATCAAAGGAACAGTTGGTGAGCACATGCTTGACACCTGTATACCTACCCAAACATTCACTGCTGTTGACCTAACTGTCTGCTCACCCTCACTCTTCCCACTTTTAAGTGGGGAACTGATGACAACTTATTTGAAAGTGATCATTTTCCCATGACCAGTGGGATGTCTAACAAACTGAATGGGAAATTGAAGATGCTGACTGCCTTACCCTCTCTTCCTAGAATTCAATTCTGTGATAGTCAGCTCATCTTGTATCAATGATTCAGTGAATCACATGACAGACCAGAGTGTATTATGCAAACTGCCACAACTGCTATTCCTAAAACATTTGGTTGCTTTCTAATTTTTTCCAAACTTTGTTGGTACACTGATTGCACAGCAGTCAAGGAAGCTTAGAAGAATTCTTTGAGCATATTCTGCAGATGTCCCACAATAACCAACCCCCATTGCTTTCAAGTGTGCCTGAGCTCAAGCAAGACACATGCATCATCAGAACCGAAAGGATTCCTGAATCCAATACACATCTTCTACAACAAGAGCAACTAATAGCAAAGAAGTCTGGAATAAAATCTGGAAAATGAAGGGAAGATATACCACCCACTTGGTTTTGATCCTTAAACATACTAGGCGCCCATTTGCTCTACCATCCCCAAGAGTATCAGCAACTACCGAACAGTAGTTGCTGATACTCTTGGGGAGATTTTTGCCAAACATTAGCAATATTTCCTTATCCTTCCAAGTTCCTTGCCCAAAAGTGTAAAGCAGAAAAACAACAAATTCTGTTCTCTTCAGGTGGTATGGAAGTTTACAACAGACCGTTCACAAAACAAGAAATGAAAGCTGCTTTATTTAAATGTTTCCCAATTGCTGTTAGGCCAGATATCATCCATTATAAGATGATCAGGCATCTGTTGTCATCTGCCAAGGATCAGTTGTTATACATATTCAACAGAATTTTCTGTGAGAATGTGTTTCTGGATATCCAGAAAAAAGATTATTATTATTGCTTTACCAGGGAACAATCCAGAATCTCCAATAAAAACTGTTAACCAATTGTTCTCACCACCTGCTTGTGTAAGATTCTGGAAAAAATTGTTAACTCTTGTCTCTTATTGTTTCTGGAGAGAAACAACCAACATTACAATTTTTTTTTTTTCCAGAACACAATCTGACTTCCACAAACATCACTCAACAACTGATTATCTATGATAGTCCAACTGGATATTGCTTTCCTAAAATTCAAGCACTTAGTGTCAGTTTTCTTTGATATGGAAAAAGCATACAACATTGCTTGGGGATTTGGACTGAGAGAGTCTTTCTCTTTTTGTCAAGAAATTTTATATCGAGCCAAACCTCCCAAGTCTGAATGGGCACCAACTTGTCTCAGTTGAATGCCCGAAAAGAGGGAGACCTGCATGGTTCAGTTTTTAGTGTCACACTTTCTGCAATCAAGGTTAACGTGATAACCAAACAACTTATCAGCACATATTAGTGATAAAGTGAATCACATGAATGAGTGTATAACACAAGCTGCCACAACTAAAAATCCTAACTCACCTAGTTAGTATTTTACTTCTTTTATCAAGAACTTTTCATTGAGAACTTTTATATACAACCAAATCTTCCAGGTTAGATAAAACCTCTCTCAATTGTATACCTAAAAAAGGAGGGAGTCCCACAGGTTCAGTTTTAAGTGTCATCCTCTTTGCAATTAAGGTTACCTTGAGAACCAAACAGCTTTCTCCAACTGTGAGTAATGTTGTCTGTGTGAATGATTTTACCATCTTCTGCCATTCATATAATATGAGGGTCATAGAAAGACAGCTGCGGCAAGCCATTGACCATCCTGCATGGCCAGTTATTTTTTGTCAAAGGCTGGAGAATCCATAACATTCATCAGACTGCCATACAACCCTTTAGTTGTATGGCAGTCTGATGCAATATCTGGATAGCCAATATTGCACAGATGCCATTAAATACACTGCTACAGTAGCATTCATATATACCACCACACAACTTTTATTTCTGCAGGCTACTCAAACATTCCACCCCTCCTGTGTCTACTGGCAATTCTTTCAAGCACACAGAATGGAATTCCCTGATATTCTGTCTATCTACACAAATAGTTCAAATTTAGAGGCTCTAGTGGGATTTCTACTGTCTTCCAAGATAGCATATTTGCTCAGATCCCACTGTAATGCAACAACTTCCATGCTGAGCTGTATGCAAAGAGCTTGCCTTAAACTATATAAGGCTGCAGCATTATCAGTGATTCATTATATATGCAGATTCATGAAGCTCTGTACAGGCAGTGAGCTGCAGAAACATGTCCTCTTCAGCTACATTTGTACATGCACTTTGGTTGGATTCCAAGCCATGTTTGGAATATGGGAAATGAGGCTATAGATACTGCATCTAGGTCAGCTCGTTTCTCAAATTCTCAAACTTTCACCATTTGCTTCTCCCCTAAATTGATTCATGCAGATCATAAGACAGAAACTTTTATCTCATTGGTGGTCATCGTGGAATAGAGAGCCCACTAACACACTCTACTGAATCAAGCCTGAAATTAAATTGTGGCAGTCTGTTCTATGCAAGGACTGTAGGAAGTCCTTGCTCAGCTCCACATAGATCATGGTCATCTTACACACTCCTTCCTATTGCAAGGTGCTAACATGCCTATGCGCAAGTTCTGCAGTATTCATTTAGTCATATTCCTGAGCCCTACACACTCAGACAACTTGATGAATTTAATGTTTCGTTAAATTCATCAAGTTTCTTTCCATCTCTAAATTTTTACAGAACATCAGTATATATATATAGATCACGTGTTACATCCTGAATGAAACATTTATTAAAAGAAATTATTCATTCAGGATCTAACAAGTCTAAAATGTAAACAAGGAGAAAAAACTTATACTCGAGCAGAAGAAATAAAGTACTAACTGTAAATAGAAATAGAATTACCTCCTTTTAGTAGAATTGTAATACCATGTAAAGAACTTTGTGTATAAATTAGTATTATATGAATGCATCATGTATACAATGAATGGGTAAATTCGATGTAAACAATAGTCCAAAGGTCACGGGCAGGCTTGAGGCATTGGCAATCTTGGAAAGTGATGCACATTCATTTCCCGGAAGATGCTGATAGAGATCTCGCGATGTGTGAAATCTCTGTGGACGAAGAAAGTAGCAAGCAGGAAAAGATCGCAGAAAGTAAGAAGGCACTGTCACAGCTAGTAACAGGCTGCTAAAAAGGGGGGAAGTGAAGGGAGAATAAAAAGGGTTTGCACCCCTTTTTCAAGGCCTTTTTTTCGCCTATTTTGATGGATGATGATTCGACTTCTCCCATGGACCAGAAGTTCCCGATGGTGTTTCTTGGTGATAGTACGATATCGGACGGTGTGCCTTTCCCTTCGATGTGTGAATTTCTGCCGGTATTAAAGTGTGAGATGTCGGCATATGCTGTCTTCGCTCCTTAGCTGAAAGTTTCGACGGAATAATATTGCGGACGTATCCTATGAACCAGCAGTAGAAACGAGGATGGCCCGAAACAGATCGAGAATAGACGTGGGAACAACGCCAGGTTCAGAGCTTAGCTTAATCCGATGACCATAGTGACCCACCACATGGACGCAGGCTTATGGAAGTATCGAGAGGTAATTCAAACAAAGAAGGACAGTCCAGATGGACCTGGAGATCCTGCCCCAAGAAATGGTAAAGTACAGATTTTGTTGTGTAATTACCCAGTCAGTAAAAGGGAAAGATCATTGTAGTGTAATAATCGAGTATGGACAGTATTTAGGAACTTTAAGTGATTATGTAGCAGTGGCTAATGTCCATAAGACAAATTGTCTGGAATGATTATAGATGATTATGACTAGTTTAATGTGCAAAACTAACATAGTAGATAGAATATTGATTAGAAGTGTATAATGTGTATATTATGTGTGTTCAATCTCTAACATAAAAGAAGGATTTATTGTTCATGCATTAGAGTATTAATCAGTTTGATACAGTTTGATTTAGCATGTCATTGAACTAATTGAAAGTGAGATTGGTCTAAGTGTATATGTCTTTAGATTCCAATAAATATGTTTTTTCTTCTATATCTGAGCTTGCCTGTGATATGAATCAAAACTACCACTTATTAATCTGAACCATATCGGCGGGGGGGGGAATTGAAAGAAAGGTATAACATGTTGTTATAGAGGTTACTACTGCAAACCAGAATTTACTTAGCCAGTACAGCATTTAATTTATGAGTTTAAGCACTAATTTATTCACCTATGTGCACCAAAAGTCTGGAAAAGTCTCCCTGAATAAGAGTCCCCTCTATTCTAAGATATTGGCTGGCACAGTTTAAAAAATAAATTTGTCAATATCTGAAGAGGAGACGGCCCTAGAAAGAAATTAGAGGATTCATTTCTTTTAGCAAGGAATAACCTTTAACAGTCAGGATAAGCATGTGAGTAAAATTAGGAATCGGCTAGAGATATAGAATTTGCTTTCCTTATAGAATGAACACGTAAGAAGGGATACAGATATTAGAGTCAGGGAAATTTTGTAAGTCTTGTAGTCATTGTAGAGAGGTAAATTCATAAAGAAAGTAAATTATTTACACAAAAGTAACGACATAACACATGTACATGTTGTATGTATTATTTTTATTCATAAAAATTTAGTTATTTGTATATAGACTTTTAATATCTGGTTGTTTTTTCTTATGCCTTTTTATTAACTTCTTTTTCACACTTGTTTTTGTATACCTTTTTACACTTTTTTTTTTATATACACTCATTTCTATACCTGTTTTATGCTGTTCCTTTCATTTAATAATTATTACCTTGTATACTGCTACGATATTTGTGTACTATTTGTATTTGCACAGTATGACCTTAGCCATCCTTGTGCCAATAAATCCATAATTAAACCAAATAAAATTGTTGGCAGAAATGATTTGTGAGAAGATGCAGACTGTATTTTCTGATTTGGAAAAAAAAAAAAAAAAAAAAAATCCAAGTTGCATATCTGAATTTGAAGCAAATATGAAGTTTTGGCATTTTAAGAATAGCACTGAAATCAAACCAACAAAAGGTATGGAGGAAATAGCATCAGCAGATATAGCTGCAGCTAACGATTTCCTTGGAAATTTTTAAGAACTTGGTCATGGTTATGCAACCTCCAAGTGTTCAACTTTAATGAAACCGGTCTGGAAAAAAGATGTTCAGAAGAACAATATAATGGATGAACAGAAGCTACAAGGCACAGTATACTGAAAGATTGTCTCTACATCAAAGCTATATCTTATTTATAACATGGTCAGAGAACAAATTATATTAAGGCTAAGATCCTGGAGTAGTAAAGTCCTAATTATAATTTATAATGAACTCTTAGGACAAAAGGTTATGTAGATAGAGTATGTGCCATCCATATTATTGGGATTTTTAGACCAATATTATCGTTAAGATTAGGATGTGAATTAAAGATACCAAGAAATTATATCTTGGTTTAATCCTTTATCCAAGTGTAAGCAAACAAAGTTTGCACCTGAAGTATTTTCAGGACTGAGGCAACTCATGGTAAAGGTGGTATGACTTGACATCACTTGCCTTAGTATCCCATAATGCAAAGCACATCTCCTTGCAGAAATGTATAATGCTATGCATTATGGAAAGGTCACTATCCAGACTGGTTTCGACTTTTATTGAGGTCTCTTCAGTGGGAGCCAGACCCAGAGGCGATACTAAGGTTGAAGTAATGCAGAAGTCATATTTTTATATACGAGTTGCCAAAAGGTGTCACACCTTATCATTAAATTACTCTGGATTAGAGAAAAGTTGTTGGAAGTTTTTTCACTTGGTAATGCTATAAATTAAAGATACCAAGAAATTATACCTTGGTCCTTTACAACAAGTTGCCAACAAGTCCTGAAAATACTTCAGGTGCAAACTTTGTTTGCTTACACTTGGATAAAGGATTAAAACAGGATATAATTTCTTTGTATCTTTAATTTATAGCATAACAAGTGAAAAAACTTCCAACAATAAGATTAGGCTGGTTGATTAGAATGTCACAGATCTTTTAAATTTGCACTCATACTGTGTTTTTTGTGTAATATGATGAACAGGGGCCTTTCCAGTCAGTTCCATGTAGAGTATTCAGGACATGATCAGAAAGGTTAGATTTACCGTGGTTATTAAATGTAATGTATCATTTATGTTCCTTTTTTCTGATAGGAATTGTACATCCAGTTTCACTATGTTATACTCCAGGGGGAAATTCTTTAATTTTGCAGAAGGTTTAAAGGTGGCATTAAGGTTGCATTTCTGTAGCATTCTGTTGATTTTATCTGATACCTCTTTAATGTTTATTAATTCCTTTTTAATTTTAATCTAGTTTATTTTTATTATTAGGTGTGCAATCTTGTGAAAATTTTTGTTGGTGGTATTTTTGCTGTAGTTATTTTTTAGGAAAGTATTGCTGATCATGTTTAATTTATACTTAAGCACTTATTCATTAGAGCAAATCTTTAATACCTTGTTTTTTAGTGTGTTAATGACACCTAGATGTTGGATGGTGGTAAGAGTTTATGTGTATATACGTAGGCTGTTCAATAAGTTATAAGACTATATTTATACAGAAAACAGATTACCTTTAATCGTCATCATTTACGTGGTCTTTTTCGAAGTAACTACCGTGAGACGCGATGCATTTGTCCCAACGTTGCGTCCACTTCTTAAACACATGTGAAAGCCCGTTTTTTGAGAGTTCTTTCAAAACCGTCTCAGCAAACATGCTTTGTAGCTTTCAAAATGGCAGCCTCTTAGTGGTTTCTTGAGCTGAGGAAACAGCCAGTAATCGCACGGTGCGAGATCAGGACTGTATGGAGGGTGTGGTAGGTTAGCTATGTTGTTCTTCTGCAAAACGTCCACTACACAACCAGCAATATGTGGCCTTGCATTATCGTGGTGCAATAAGAAGCCATTCTTCAGCAATGGACGCTTCATTTTGACTTGCTGTACCATTGTCCGTAAAACATCCGCATAGTATGAGCCATTTACAGTATTCCCGTGTTCTACAGCGTGTTGGTAAACAATGCCTTCATAGTCGAAAAACATTATGGTCATAACTTTACCAGCCAATTTTACAGTTTTGCTTTCTTGGGGGTAGGCAAAGATGGATGCTTCCATTCACTGCTTTGTTGTTTCATTGTAGGGTCATAGTGAAACAACCAAGCTTCATCTGCTGTAATGATGCGTTTTAAGAAGTTGTCGCCTTCTTGTTCCAGTCTTTCATTCCATTCTGTGCACACATCCACTCGATGCTGCATTTGCTCCGGTGTCAAGAGTTTTTGGGAATCCATCGGGCGCAAACACGTTTCAGTCCCAAATGTTCAGCCATGATTGAATGAACACTCTTCCCACAGAAATATTCAGGACAACATGCAGCTGGCGTACTATAATTCTGCAATCCTCCTTGATGATAATCGCTGCTGTGTTGATCATTGTCTCTGTGATGGACGTTGAAGGTCTTCCCTCACGTTCAAGATCTTCCACATGTTGCCTTCCTTCCTTAAAAGTTTTATGCCAACGAAAAACACTTGCCCTCGACATTACTTCATCATGGAAAGCTTCGCGTATCATGTTAAAAGTGTCCGATGCCGATTTTTGCAAACGTACACAAAATTTAATTGCATAACGCTGTTCCAAGGACGCTTCCATTTCGACAACTGGTTGCAGCTCATCGGCGTGCCGAAACAAGCTTGTGTTTAGTCACGTGACACTCTGGCACATCAGCCCGTATACACCATCTATCAACCACTTTTGTTAATACAGGCGGCAACATTTCTTTATTCCACAGAAATTAATATTGTGATGAGTGGTTTCGCGACAGTAAAATTAGTCTTATTACTTATTGAACAGCCCTCGTATTTAGCTGGTATCTGTAGGCTTACTGTAAATAGTGAATGAAAGACTGCCAGAAGGAAGACTCGTGACAAGTGTATCCAGAAATGGGAGTGTGTTCTGACTTGTGATTTCAATTGTGATTTGTATATGTTTGTGTCCTGTGTTTAGGTGTATAAAGTATGGTGGCCACGAGGGCAGATGAAGAAAACATAGTCAATGTACCTAAGCAAGACTTTGGTTGTGAAGTAAATGGATATATCTAGAGTATGTCGCTCAATAGCTTCCATATAAAAGTTAGCAATTTGGTGTGGGGGGGGGACACCAAACCCATGGCTGTGCCATCTTTTTTGGTAGGAATTTGTCCTATAAAAGAATAACTGTGTCACTGATTGGGACATTTGTGAAGAGTAGATATCTCAAAAGTGACTAATAAATCACTTTTATCAAGTCTGATATCCTTAATTTTTTTTGTTTTTACAAAGTGTTGTGTGTGTATGTTTTTAAAATAATTAATATGAATTCATTCTCTGAACATGTCATAAATACGATATAGCTTTGATAGGTTTTTTCCCCCCTCACTAATAAGCCAACAGAATAACAGTTGATCAGATCATTGTCACTTTGGCATACAGTTTAAAATGTAATGTAGCTTGTCTCTTTCTCTCTATATATATGTGTGTATATATAGGCAACACCAGTTGATGTTGCCTATATTTGAATAATGCAGTATTTTACAAATGTCACAAACTGATAAGCCAGTGATATAGCATCCTATGATAGTCTTTCACAATCCATAAATTCTCCGTGTATCATTGATAGTAAATGTATGGTTGACTGTAAGGGTATATCTATTTTTTTAATATGAATACTACCCACAAAAGTTGGTATATAGTATGCTACTTTCATGGGTAAGTTAAGGATTAGATAACTCAGAAACCATGCTTTCTTAGAGAACCCAAACAAGAGACTTACTCAAGTCACTTGATTCCTCCAGTATAGTGGATAATGGTTTCACATCAGATAGTGAAACTCATCCACCAATATAGCATATATTAGTATAGGCTATATGTAAAGTAAGAATATCTGTGTTTAATTCTAGAACATTTTGGCTATGTAGATCTTTATCCTTATTAATCAGTCTCATTTTCTATTTATAAATCTTAGATTTCTGGCTTAAGCTTTTCTAATTTAAGCTTAAATCAGTTGAATTTTAATTTGTTTTAGAACATGAAAGACAAGGAAAAATGGAAACAAGTATGTCAAGAAACCACATCTTCAGCTCTTAAAAAGGAACCCCATTGTCAGATAGCTTGGCTTTTGGAAGCAGCACTAGCAAAGGATTCACAAAATATTCGGTTAGATATTTTATTTATGCTGTTAATCAAATACTGTACTTTTTTGTTTAATTATTACACAAATTATTTATTTATTAAAGAAATTATATTATGTTTTATTTTTTTTATGTGATTCCTACTCACAAAAGGTTTTAAACCCAAAGTACATTAATGCCATGGTTGGAGAAACATGGAACTTTTTTTAGTCACTTCAGGCCTCCAGCAGGTCTCACATTGTGCAATGAAATTCATCTCCTGCCTGAGTATTGATGGTTCACAACTATTCATTCTTGGATTCAAATGCACAACCTGTTGGTCAAACAGTGGGTATGCTATCCATTCATATGTTTGAGTTTCAGTTTGCACATGAAAATTATTTGCATCTGTGTGTTTGTGTATGCTTTCTCTATTCATTTTGCAAAGAAAAAAAAAGTGAAGACCAATATCATGTTTGAATAATAACATGAATTAAAATAAACTTAAGTTACTTGATATGACAGAATTCTCATCAGTTTCATCATCTGGAATACATACATATTTGCTAGCTTGGTTGGCTGTGTGGATAGTACTTTCGTGGGTCTGAATCTCACCACAAGGATGGATATTCATCATCAAATTCCTGCCATGTACCCTCAAGGGGTGTACAGGATATGATAGTACTACATGAAAAAATTATATCATTACTAACTTCCTATCTACAATTTTCCTCCAAATCAGTCTGTTACTTGTCAAGACACCAACATTATCAGATCTTATATTTCTATCGTCTAAGGCACTTTGTACCGTATCAATCCACCTATATCTTGGTCTTCCTCTGGGTCATTTTGCTACCAACCTGGCAGAGAACACTTGTTTTGTTGATCTTTCCTCGCCCATTCTGTTTAAGTGACCATACCACCTGAGATTAGCTCTGCTAACGCATTCCTGGATGCTGACAACATCAAGTTCTTTCCTAATATCCTCATTTTTAATATGATACTGCCATTGATGCCATCTGTTCACACCTATAATCTTTCTCAGGACTCTCATATCTGCGGTCTCTAGTCTTTGGTCAAGTGTTTTACTTCTGACCCAGCTCTCAGATCCATAAGTTAAAACTGGTTTGAACACTGTCTTGTATACAGCTAATTTAGTGTTCCGACTAATTTCTCTCTTATTCCATATGAATTTATTCAATTGACTTCCCACCATACCAGCTTTGTTGATTCTGTTGTCTATTTCTATATTTAATTTACCATTTTCAGTAAAAATCGTGCCTAAGGATGGATATTTGCAAATGTATTTAGGTGGTAGATAAATTTCATTATCCGATGTAAGACCACATCCTACTAATAGGAGACCTGAAGTGAGGCTTGAAAATATTCCATGTTTGACCTCTAGAGCATGGTTTTCAGATTATTTAATCCTTAACCCATCCACAATATTAATATACATAAAGTATATTAATAGTGTTTACAGCCTTTCATGGGGAGAGGATTAACATATATACGTGTGGCCCAGAAGTAATAGGGTAGCTACCAGAACAGTAGTCATTGCAGTTTATTATTTTTTTATAATTTATTATTTGTTTATTTAATTATTATTAATGAATATGATGTTCTTAATTGATAATTATTTTATTCTGCTAATATATTTTTCCACACACACACACATTTTAGTCCATATGAATTGAATAATATCAGAAGACTGAAATCTCAGACTACCCTCTTAACATCTGGGCTACCCTGCATGTGGACACAAATACAAGCAAGACTACAGCAAACTATAGAATCACTTATTCTATAGTGATTCAGTTTGTGTTTTATGGCATTTTACTTTTTTTTTTTTCCTTTCTCCTATACAACTCTATTTCATTTTTTGTTAGGGGCATCCTAATATAAGAAAAAGTTATAGTCCAAATTTTATTGAAATACTTGACTGAGGTGACCTACATAAGCATCTGGGGAAGCAGCAACTTCTCTTTCCAAACACACACACATTGGACCGAATTATATCAGAAGACTTGAAGTAGTATCAGAAATAGCTGTATTTCAAATTGTATCAAAATCAGTTGAATGCTGCAACCTGTTAAAGTATCTGAAAAGGATATGACTGTTCCTATTTCTTGCTTTGGTTTGATTGATCTTAATTTTTCAGAACATACATAGAAATCACTATATCCAAACTTAGTTACGGTTAGTTAAATTAATTAACCTGTAAAGGTATGGGCAAAGGACACAGCTTTCCTTACAGTCACCTTTTTTTTTTTTTTTTGTCCATGTGAGGAGCTTAGATTATCTGAGTGTAAACATTTCTCTGGAAAAGATAATTATATTCTAGATTTGGTCCAAATCAGTTAAATGATACCACATGTTGAATTTGTCTTCAGCTGAAACTTTAAGCTCCCCTCCCCCACTTTCATTGTAGTCTTATTAGGATGAATTTATTGGGGATTTTTCAGCAGCTTAACTATTTCAGCATTGGTCAGAATTGGTTCTGAAGTTCTTTCTGGAGAATATTTTAAAGAAAATGACAGATGGTTTTGATTTTCTGCCATTTACAAAGTGAGTGTTCTAGTTTATTATTATGAATTAGAATTATAGTATTACATGAATTTGAAGTCAAATTTGGAAAGCCACATTCTGTTGAGTACCTCTGTTGAATAAAAGTGATGGACTAAATATAAAAACGCTATTAAGGTTTATCATAACATACTCTGTTACAATGTTTCAGTTGTTTTCAGCCAATTTCAATAGCTATTGCCTCATTAAACTATATCTAGATTTATAATATAATTTCTTGCGGCAGAAATGGGTACATTATATAGAAATGTGTATTCATATGAAGTACAGTGGCTTAATTAATCATGCATAAAAATCTAGTTTTTTATTATTCCACTTTAAGGAAAATTACATAATTTTTGCTAAACGAATGTTCATATAGTTGTTATGATGAAATCTAAAATATTACTTTAGTATTATTTAAGTATTTTATAGTAATAATTTTATATTATTAATTGTCAAGTTATTGGATTTAATTACTTTGTGTAATGTGTGACTGATATTAATGCCTTCTGACTTTAACTTTAAATTTTTCAGGAAATGACAATGTATACTGATATATTAATTAAAAAACTTTAATCAATACCTTCCAATATTTCAGCAATGTTACATTGCCATCTCCTAAGGACATAAAATTATGATATGTGCATGCAGGCACTAACAACAAGCAAATGAGGCTGAAGAAGGCAACTGCCATTGTTCCTAAAGTCGTAAAGGTTCACCCTAGCAGGTTAAATTGGGTTGTCTTGGTTGTTGGGCTGATGTTCTAAGGATGCAGGCTTCCCAAATTTGTTGAGATTTGGGAAGTTCTTAAGAGCTGAGGCTGATTACAGGAACAATCTTTCATATTTATATTTGCTACGGTGTAGTAAAATCTCTTTCTTCCAGCTTATTCTGTGGTGGGTATCTAGTGCATGCAATACCATCTGAAGAAATAATGATACAAGTTTCTTGCCAAAGCTAAACCACCAAAAACCAACCTATCTAAAAGCTCTACAAGAAATGAAGACTAACTGCCAAATAGTAATCACCAAAGCGGATAAGGGAAATGCAACTGTGGTTCTCAACTAAACGGACTACGCAGGTAAGTTTTCAACTTTACTGTTAGATCGTTCTGCCTAGCTCCCCATTGAATATGATCTCACTAGCTCCCAAATCAGAACACTCCAAAAGCTCCAAAAGTGGATGGCATTGATTCCCCCACTTACAAATTAGCCAAACATTTAGCCAAAGTGCTCACACATACTGGCAACACATCATCATCACACATTAAAAACTCAGCCCACTTTAAAGTCAGTATAGAGAACCTCTCACTCCAACACACTGACATAATGGTCAGTTTTCATGTCTCCTCCTTATTCACAAATGTCTCACTCAAAGATACCTTACATCTCATCTAAGCCAAATTTCCTGTACATGGCTTAGACACACTTCACAACTTCCTATCACACTTAAACAATCAACACCCCAGAATCCAGTTCACCTTGGAAAAAGAAAACAACAGTCTTCCCTTTCTAGACACTCTGATTACATGCCAACCTGATGGATCCCTGGCTTTCTCTGTTTACAGAAAACTGACCCAAACATAGAGGTTGATACATTCACCAGCAATCACACCACCCCACCTCACAACAAGGGATTATAAAAACCCTATGTAACAGGGATAAATTAATTTGTTCAGACAACAATGCCCTAACTACTGAACTTAATCATATCTTTCACCTTCTCAGCCAATGGCTACAACCTCTAAAAAATCCAGAAAATATTAAAACCAATTAACCACAACTCCGCTCCTTCTTAACAGAAATTACACTAAATCTATCACCATTCCTTATATCCAGGGCATGGCTGAAAGCTCACAAAAATCCTAAAAAAAATATGACATGACTACCTGTTACAAACCACATAAGAAATTGACATCCCTTATCCCCTCCACCAAAGACCAGCCACTTCCCCTAGACTTACCTGTAGTATACCAGGTTCCTTGCAGCTGTAAACTGTCCTACTATGGCCAACCAGGCAGGACAGCTAATATCAGAATATTCGAACACAAAGACTACATATAATTTCACCAATGCAGCCACTCAGAACTTGCAGACCATGCACTAGATACCCACCACAGAATACGCTGGAAGAAAGACACTTGACTACACCAAGATTGTTCCTGGAATCAGCCTCAGTTCTAAAGAACTTCCCAAATCTCAACAAATTTGGGTGCATGAGACTCTCCCAAGTTTTGGGAAGCCTGCATCCTTAGAACATCAGCCCAACAGCCAAGACAATCCAATTTAGCCTGCTTGGGATGGGGGGGGAACCTTAGGACCAACGCCAGTTGCCTTCTTCAGTCTCATTTGCTCGTTGTTAGTGCCTGCATGCACATATCATAGTTTTATGTTCTCAGAAGATGGTAATGTAACATTGCCAAAATATTGGAAAGTATTGATTAAAGTTTTTCAATTAATATTTTAGTATACGTTGTAATTTCCTGAAAAATTTAAAGTCATGTGTAACCAACGTATAAGTTTATCTACAAGAATTAATGCCTTCTATTGTTTACATCATAGCAAAACAATTATGAAAACAAAAAAAATTCTCTTATTGCATGACGGTAGATACTATATAAACAAGACATGAAATCACTGAGGGGAAGATGTGGAATTATTGAACTTAAAAGCAATTATTTGACTCCAGCAAAGACACATGGTTGACAGTGATATGGCAAGCATGGGAATGAAGTACCTGTAAAGGGCCTGTCATTGAAAAATATAGCACAGATGAAAGGATTGAGACTTTATATAATAATTAAGGAATAACACATATGTTTCATTCAGTACACAGACGTATGGTCTGTAAAAGAAAAAATTTGGTTTGCCAGAGTGATGTTAGTGCCATTCTGTGCCATAAATTTATTAATGACATATCAGACCAGATACTGTTGTTACATATATAATGGAAAAATATTATGTATGGCATGTTTATAACAGATGAAATGCAGAAGAAAGGTTGTGATATTCTGAATTTGGAATAATTTAACTACTATGAAAAGTGTTCTTCATTCAATCACTAATTAATAGATAGTTCTATATTATGACTTTAGAAAATTAACATTTGCACATAGAGGAGCAAAAGCTATTTGAAATCTGTGGGCTTGATAGGTAACCAAGAAAAACTATTCAGTAACCTAATTTGGTCATCAAATATTTTGCTGAAATAGTTAATGTACTACTTCAGTCACTTTCTAATTAGAAAATATAAAGCATTTCTCTAACATTCAATTTCACTCAGTTAAAGCATAACACGAATCAGTATTCGTATTATATTGAGAACCTTTCCTTGTATTCTTTCTCTCATCTTTGTACAATGCAGTGTTAAATCCTACAGGGAAAAAAAAAAAAAATCCTTACACACGTACTATTTCTCTGAATATGTAATAATACAATTTTAAAGTAGACAAATGAGGAAGTTAACAGTAAGAAGAAAAAAAAAGAAGCTATATTTTGTATTCCTTTGGTGATTATACTTGATGCCATTTCTATTGTTGATGTTCTTGTCTCTAAGACTCCTTGAGTAAAAGTGGCGGGGGGGGGACTTCAACATTATGTAGAATGTGAGTGAAGGAATTTAAAAGACTTTGAGGGAACTATATCCTTCAGATGAATAAAATAAGAAAACTGTAGTATGGCATTAACATTATCATGAAGTATAATACAAAATGGGATCTGAGATATTCCAGAAGAACTTATTTTTCTCAAATATTCATAAAAACTTGAAAAATACAGTCACTCCACTATAGAAAAACTCAAGAACCAAAGGAGTAGATTGTTATAGAGGATAGTTTGCTATACTGGATTTTATTTAGCATGGGGGGCTGATGCTATGAGGCCTTGGCTGGGACTTTTTGGTAACTTGATTGTGGATAACAGAACTTTTTCTATAGAATTAAATTAATAATCAAATTTCTTTTAATTTAATTTACTGAAAAATGTATCTCCTTCTAATAGTAAATAATAAACTATATTTATACAACTACCGTGTTATATAATAAATAATAATACTTTCATTGAGGTCTGTCAAAATTCAACATGGGCTGCAAAAATACTTAAATCAAATCTGGCACCCTCTAAACTACTAAAGGAAGTAAAGCAGTTTCTCTTCCCCCCTCCCAAAAAAAAAAAAATTAAATAAAATAAACACACCTATTTTCTTCAATATGAGAAATGTCAGGATATTTCAGAAGTGTCTGAATTAATTGCAATATAAGTTAAGCCATTGATAATCAAGAAACCTATATTTTCATGTTCTCAGTTTCTGAATCTGAACTGAAGTAAATTATATTAATAACCATTAAATTCATTGTAATGTTAACCTGATTGCTGGCCTGGTTGTCTGGGTGGTAATTGTGTCTGCTCTCCAACCATCAGGCTGCATTCAAATCATACTATATGCATGTGTGTTTGTGATTGTCTTCAGGTGGAAAATGAATTTCCCACTTTAGGAGACCTGAAGTGGCTTGAAAAAGTTCCATGTTGGATCTCTAGAACAGTGTTTTCAGATTATGTAAAAATAAAGAATACAAAAAAATTCTTAATCCACCTAGGGTCTAATGTATAGGTTTGCTTTTGCAGTATTGAGGATCATATAAAAAATATATTGCCAGTTTTTTTTTATTTTTTTTTATTTCATGAAATACACCCATAAGTGTGTTATGCATCGATATCATATCATGTAGAATGGCACATTCTTTTTCATTAAAATTTATTTTCTCTTTTCAGTTTTTTTAAGAAATGCTTGAAGCATATTCTTTCTGTTAGCAATCTCAAGGAACCAAAACGTGTGGAATTCATTGCTAGAAAAATTCTATTACAGCTTGCAATAGATAACAATACTATTGAGGTAAGATTATCTTGAATAACTACATTTGTATGTGGGGGGGGGTTGAATTAAAATAATGTAATTAATAAACTGGTGTATTTTAATTTCTAGTTAAATGATTTGTGTTTTTTGTATACGATAAAGGTGTAATTAATCACACCTTCATTATATACCATATCATATACTCCATATCGGTTATTTTTTTAATAATCAAGCTGGACTTTGTACAGTCATCTCTCACTTATAGAAAATCTTTATGGTGAAACCATCATACTGAATTCATTCACTATAATGAGAAAACTACCAAAAAGTTAGCATCAGTGTTTTTCCAGAAGCAATGGGTGAGCCTTGCTCTATGACACATTATTCCTTTGGGCATGTAAATTTACTGTATGAGAGAATCAACAGATAGCATCAGATGCATGTTTTCTGTTACACTGAATTAGAAACTTTTATGCAGATATACATAAACATCACTTATGCAGCGTATATGCAAAATACTTGGTCACATTTATCACTACATGTTCTAGTCAACTATTTAAGAATGCTGCTGGTCAGTAATCGTCAGTAGTGTTGATCATAATAGGAAAAACAAAGGATCTATGGTTTCATGGAAGACACTGCTACAGTCCATCACGCAAGAAATCGTGAAACAATTGTTCAGCAGTGGTTCGATGAGCATGATAGTGATCATTGAACCACAAAGCCTGGATTTGAACCTATGAGATGCAGATCTGGGAGTATGCAGAAAGGCCAAGCTATTGAACCACTTAACTTTCCTAAAAAGGTGTAGGGATTTCTCCATCATCCCTAAATTTCTTATAATCAACGGGCATATTAAATCCATACAAGCCAGAAGAATTTACCACAAGGCGTCTTTGGCACTACTCAGAGAAAGAATCCAACACATCAGGTACCAATTGAATATTAGTGATATTAATTGCCGCGAATATTTTGATGACATTTCCAACAGTCTTGATTACACGACCTGGAATTATATAGACCACACGTTAGAACAGAGCTACGAGAAAACTTTCCAGTTCAATAAAGCCAAACAAATTAGAAAATTTAATGAACTGTACAAGAAAAAATACCAGACACACAATGGCCTCCCAGTTAGCAAAGTGATCTTTAACCTGTCGAATCACTGCCTTTCGAAACATGAATCGGAGATTCTAAAAAAAGGTTTTAACTTTTCTATCACTCCTAATTACATCCCAAAAATGGACTTTATGTGTGGAATTGAAAAAAGTCTCTACCCACTACCACAAGGTGTAGCCAATGACATTAGATTCAAAAGCACTATCATTCTAGCAACAGCAAAACAAACACAACTGAATACCACTCCATATGATAGGAAAGCTATTGGGGACTTAAGGAAGAACAAAGAAATAATAATTATGAAAGCAGACAAGGGGAATGCCACCGTTATCCTTAACTCCAAAGACTACATGAAGAAGTTAAACGACTTACTATCTGACAGTTCCACGTACAAAATCCTCACCAGAGATCCCACAATGAAGAACCACAATGAGACAAACTTCCTGATCCGTAACATGAATACTTGGCCTGAAGAATTAAAACGAAAACTTAAATCCTCGCATCCCATCACTCCTAGACTGTACGGGGCATCTAAAGTGCATAAAGAAGAAGTGCCACTTCGTCCGATTGTGGATGGCAGGTCATCCCCAACGTACCTATTGGCTAAGCACCTAGCGAATTTACTTAAAGGAAAAATTAGACAAACAGAGTCCTACTTAAAAATTTCTCAACACTTTGTGGACAAACTAAAAAACATAAAAATTACACAAACAGACATAATGGCCAGCCTAGATGTAGTGTCCTTGTTCACGAATGTACCAGTAGAAGAAGTAATGAACATTATCAAAGATATCTTTCCTGCAGATATCACAAAGATGTTCGAGCATTGCCTACAATCAAATTTTTTCAAAGTTAACAACAAGATATACAAACAGAAGGCCTAGCCATGGGCAGCCCTCTGTCGCAACCATGTGCAGACCTTTTCATGGAGAAATTTGAAGATGAAATATTCACCAGCATTACTCCTAAACCTTCTATATGGTGGAGATATGTGGATGACATCTTCATCATATGGAAAGACAACTTAGAAAGCCTACATATGTTTGTTAACAGAATCAATGCACTCCACAATAAAATAAAATTTACTCTAGAAGTAGAAAATAACGAACAGCTACACTTCTTGGACTTACTAGTAAAAAGACAAGGAAACAGCATCAAACTGTCGATTTACAAAAAACTAACCGACACGGGAAGATATCTACATTACTCTTCTAACCATCATAGGTCACAGAAACACAGCATCATCCACATGCTAAGAAATCGAGCTAGAAAATTTATCTCTGACGAGAAAGAAGTTCAAACAGAACTGTCTCAAATAGCTACAACTCTATCACAAAATGGTTATCCTAGACACATCATCAACAAATTTCTATACATAGATAACCAACAAGAAAGAACAGTCGCCCAGCATATCTCAATAGCAGTCATCCCCTTTATAGGTTCAACTTCAACAAAAATTGCAAGATTGTTAAAGACACATAACATCAGGGTTGTATTTAAACCAACAAATAGCATATGACAGGTTCTAAGATCCCCTAAAGACAGTGTGCCATTTTATAAATATCCAGGTATGTATAATATTCCATGCACGTGCGGTCTTTCCTACATCGGACAGACTTCGAGAAGCCTGGAAATAAGACAGAAAGAGCATATAGGCGATGTTAATCACAACAGAACGATCACCTCAAGATTGGCACATCACTTTTCAACTTCGAACCACACTATAGACTGGAATAACAGCTCCATGCCCTACGTAGACGAGGATTACAGACATCGAGTATTTAAAGAAGCGGCAGTTGTACTACGTACAGGAAGTAACCTAAACAGAAATCAAGGGGCCATTCTGAACGATACCTGGAAAAATCTAATTAACTCCCTCAGTTCAACAGAGCTACAGTACGCAAATAATCATATTACACGTTTGCATGTAACGCGTGTTCATGATGCTGAGTAGTTATGTCACGCGAACGTGTCACCCTAGCTACCTAACAGGTACTAACGGTTCTTTGTATTTTGAAACCTTTTTTTGCATTTACCTCTTTTTTGTACTATGCAAGCCTTGAGAAAGCTGATCAGTTACTAGCGAAACTGGTAGGCAATTTGTAAGAGCTTAAGTACGTTGTAAATATATGGTCTTTGTAACAATAAATCTTTATTTTGTAATACTTTATGACCAAAACATGTACAATTTAAATAATTAAACTTCCCCTATTCAGAGCCTTATGTAGCTTCATCTAACAACCGTAATGTCACCAAATTTGGCAAGAAGACTAATCAAGACATGGGAGGATTCTCCCATGTCTTGATCCCACTAAAAAAAATTTTAGTTAGAAAAGTTGCCAATAGGGAGAATATGGTGCTGTTGTAGCCCAAAGAAGCCAAAAAATTGCATAAAATGAAGTTGAACACTTGTTTTGCTGGCATCATAAGAGCCTTCACAAATGCATTCCTATTGATAGTCGTGTTCATCGTGTGCCTCACTTTACCTTATCACTCATTACTTGTAAAGTTATTTTACCTTAACGAGTGTAATGCATCAGATTCTCTTTTGTGAGTTTAGAACCTGCCAAAAAGGTCCTCTATCAGCTAAACACACTTAGATTGATGATTCAGAAGTGTGAAGAAATAGGTTCTTTGGTAGTTTGACACCATTGCCACCACAAGTAACTGAAGAGGTTGCCAGTGCAATTGTCAACAAATCACACAAAAATGTTATTAGTAGTGATATTTTCATGTGATCATGGAGTACCATGACAATTGGCTATGCCTTATTTATTGAACCAAGTCGTCGTCGTCTTCTTCTTTTCCGGGCTTATAGGCCAAGTGGCTTGTTCCGGACTCAATTCCATCTTTTTAAGGGTCTACCTCTGCATCGGGTACCTTTTGGGTGGTAATTTAGAATTTGTTTAGGTATTCTGCTTCTATTCATTCTCAATATGTGTTCTTTTCATTTTTCTCTATAGCAAATAGGGAGTTTGTAATTCCAAGTTTATTTCTGAATTCGCTGCTTTTCATTTTGTCCGTTATTGTGACTCCTTCGGTTCTGCGCAGGAATTTCATTTCGGATGATTCAATTCTTCTTTCATCTGCTTTTTTTTATTGTCCATATCTCACTGCCATAAAGTAAGGAGTAGGTTTAGCTACTGTATTGTAGATTCTTATTCTTGTGTGTTTTTGTACATATTTTTGTACAATTGGGTTTAAAAATATACATATTTTTGTACAATTGGGTTTAAAAATTTTATTTATAATGCCTGTTACTTTTAAAAAGTTTGATATCTTTGGTTCTATATCAGCTTCATTTTCATATGATATTGTGCATCCTAAATATTTGAATTCATTTACTTGTTCTATTATTTTGTTGTTTATTACTATTTTTCTTCTTATTGGATTAGTACCTTTGAAGGTCATGACTTGTGTTTTGTCTATTGATATTTCCATACCTGACATTTTTATCAGATTATTTAGACTGCATAATGATTTTTGTAGTTCATCTTCATTGTTTCCAAGGATTATTTGGTCATCAGTGAAAAGTAGAATAGCTAATCTGTTGTTATGATTTATCTTGAATCCTCCTTCATTAGTTATCTTCCATTTTTGTATGATTTTATCTATGTATATATTACATAAAACAGGTGAGAGAGGGTAACCCTGACACATTCCTCTATTTATTGGTTTCCAGCTTGATGTTGAATTATTGTACTTCACAGATATTTTATTATCTTGATATATATTATATTATATAAGGCTCTAAAGAGTTGGTTTGGTATTTCATATTCTTCTAGGATTTCCCATAGTTTTTCTCTGATAATTTTATCAAATGCTTTGGTGTAATCTATAAAAGCTACGTGTATTTCTATGTTCATTTCTCTGTGTTCTTCAATTAGTAATTTTAACATAAATGCAGAGTCTATGCTAGACCTGCATTTTCTGAATCCATTTTGTTCTTCTATTAATTTTGGGTCTACTTTCACAAAATGATTACATCTTATCCATATAATATCAGCTGATACACAATGATTATGATAAGCAACTGACATTTGCTCTAATGTTTCTGGCCAGATTGGAAGTCTATGATGCCTGGCCTTGGAAAATTCTGTGGGGAGATGAGGCACATTTTTATTTGAACAGGACAGTAAACACCCAAAATTGTTGAATTTGGGCTTCCAAATCACCCCATGTGTTCCAGGAACTCCCATTGCATTTGGCAAAATTTACCATTTGGTCATTTTCGGCCAATGTTATGTAATGGGAATTTTTAATTTTAAATCACACAGCAAATTTTATAATAGGGCCTTTTTTCTTTTTCTGAGGACATCATTCCGACAGTACCAATAACTTGTTTCATTACTGCATGAAAATATTGCAATATGCTAAACAGTTTCATCATTTCACATCAGCAATGACGATGTCTAGACCAGACCATTTTTATGCAAGATGGAGCACCTCCCCACATTGTGCACCTGTACAGCAGCTTCTACAGCATCACTTCACAGAAGAAAGATGATTATTAGCTTCTTTCCCGTTGCATAGCCACCTTGTTTCCCCCTGATATTACTCTATGTGATTTTTTGGTTGTGGGGTTGAGTGAAGATCATCTATCGTGGCAGTGTCTCGAACTTGGCAGGCTTAAAGGACTGTGATGAACTTCCTTCAGACATGTTATATTCTGTTGTTGTTCATGCTCCAGTTTTTTTTTTTTTTTTAATTTAATTTTATTATTTTATCCAGTTGGGAATGATGTATGTTCTTGCACTGAATTTACTCTTTTGACATGCCAAATTTGTTTGACGGGATCAGGAGCAATAGCTAAGTGTGCTTGTTCATAAGGAACAACTGTAATGTAATGTAATGTAATATATTTTCTTTCCTCTGGTGTGGTGGGCAAGATAAGCTCACTTTGTTTCATTTCTAGTATTTGGAATAATCCATTGTATCTTTGATTGTTCTAATCTTTTGATGTAGTGAAAATATGTGGCAATTTTCAAATCCCATTATGCTCCTGAAGTAAGACAATTTTATTGTCTTCCTTAGTCTTGTTGAAATGGCTGTTAAAACAGGAAAATAAAAATGTCAAATTAAAAAAAAAAAAATACAGAATGCAGTTTTCTCCCTTAAAGATTTTCAGATAATTTAGTTCTGTTTTATAATATTATATATATTTGTTATGGGTTGCTTAAGAGTCAAAGCTGTATAACTGAGAGGAGACCTCCAGATAGCCTTTAAAGGAATGTGGAGAACTGACCAGGGCTTCTGACCTAATGTCCAATCCTCACCTTGTGGTGCACCACCCTGTTAAGTATCTACCTGGATACT
Organism: Typopeltis vanoorti; assembly: GCF_054136105.1. Lineage (NCBI taxonomy): Eukaryota > Metazoa > Arthropoda > Arachnida > Uropygi > Thelyphonidae > Typopeltis > Typopeltis vanoorti. Next base: position 140,342,963 of record NC_143551.1, on the reverse strand, counting down.
GAATGAACGAGAATGGGCTGGCAATTTGGGATTTAGCTGATCAAATTGAATTCTTATTGACTTAAACCAAAATATAAAATGATGGTACAACATGACAAAATTTCATGCCGATGGGGCATCGGCTGGTTAAACAAGGCCCCCATTGTTTTTGCCAGGGAATAAGGACTAATAGCAAAAAGTCAGCTACTAGAACAAATCCTGAAACACATCCCAACTCAACATCACCAGAGTTCAAGATTGGTACTATCAACATAAGAAGCCTGAATGGCAAAGAAATGCGGCAAGCTAAAGAATTGGATAAGTACCATATCAACATAATAGGGGTGACTGAAACAAAAAAGACAAAATCTGGTGAGATTTTTCTGAGCAATAAATATAAAATGTTATATTCAGGCAATTAGACAATCAAGGAAAATAATGAGTAGCCATAGTATTCAACACTAAATACGAGGCTAAACTTCATATGATTATTATTGGATATCCCTTGTAGTCCTAGAACCCATTATGAAAAACTCATTCTATACATGTAATGCTTATTATTCTTCTCATTATAATGAAGCTTTTTTTTTTTCCAGCAACATATTTTGCTCACTTGCTGTAAGAAAAATCTGCTCCTTCCTCCTATAGTGACCACAAAGGAGAGGAAAGAATAAGAGATGATCCTTGTTCTTTCCTCTTCAACTCTCTATTGGAATAGCTCCCTTGTATCTGTCTTAGAATCCCTTTGCCAACCTGTATATTGCTGTTGTATCCTATGCTTTCTACCTGGTTTGGTAATGCTAAATGCAATCCACAATTCCTTCCTCTTATTCAACATTTCATAGTTCTGAAGTCATCCTATTTGCCTATCTTTGCACTTTCTCTACTATTTCCACATTTTCCTGAAACTTTAAATATGCACAAACTCCATATGCAGTTGGAGAAATACATTAAAAAGAGAAAATTATTCCTACTCATGAGTGTCTTTTTCCTTAGCATAATAGTTATATCCCTGTACTGATTTATGTTCCTTCAGCTAATCTATTATTTTTCTGTAATTACAATAATTCTTCTTAAGGAAAAATGTAACTTTTTTTAAAGATAAATTACAGTAGAAGATGCACACAGATGAATACCTTTTTATCTTGATCTTGCTCTGGGTCTATCAGTGTTAGAATGTTTATTTTAGTACTAATGAATGGCATAGTTACAATGCTTTGGAATTTCCATTGGGTTTTGATTATTTTCCCTGCTCTTCAGTTTTTGTTATTACAATTTAGGACAAAAATTTCTTTGATATTTTTCATTTCTAGTTTTTGAGTTCATCTTCAGCTAATTTGAGTTGAGCAGTAGAAAATCAGTGTGCAGGTATTTCTATACAAGTGTGCAAATTTATATTTACAGTATACGCATATTCTTGAATACACCATAAATTCCAGCAATTACCCTTCCTTATATTTGATATCATGGTTTCTAAAAAAGGTAGTGATCTGTCATGATTCATTACCATGATGAACTGTATGTTAGGGTTTATATTATTCAAATGTGCCTGACTGACATACACACTAGTGGCTGAGACTCCTTTTTTCATGTTGTCAGGAATCACTGTAAACAAGAATGGAGATTCAGTGTCACATAGATCAGTGTTTCTCAGAGTAAAGATTGCACAAAAATAATTACAAGAATAAAGTTGTGTAAAAAATTACATGTTTTTGAATTCAAGATACCTGTGTTTATTTAGTATTTAACAAGTTATTTAATGTATTTATATAGCTCAATTATAATTGCACAATTTATTCTGTGATTATATTTTCATAAGAATGAAGACAAACTGCTATAGAAATTTCATATACAAAATTTTGTATTTCCCTCACTTTCCAACAGGAGTTATTAGCAGAATACTCTACAGATCAGCATTTACACAACTTGCATGAAGAGATCAGTTCAAGGACTCTGAAGTCCCCATCATTCAAAGAATAATTTGTAAATTGTATTTATTAAAAATATTGATTAAATAAGATATTGTGTTTATAACAATGTTTCTGTGAATTACAATACAAAAATTTACTCTTTCATATAAAAAGAAGCAATTCTACTTGCTAATATATTTCTTAAAGATCAAGCATCATTCTAGCAAACTACTGAAACTCCTGATCATAACCTTATAGCACAGTACTATTCTAAAGGAAATTCATTACATCAAACTATCCACTATAACAATCTCTTCCTGTGGTCACTGTTAGTTTGAATGAAAATCTTCTGTATCATCCAGTTTTAGATAAGAACCATGTGCAGTTGTTTAAATCTTTGCAAAAATAAAAATGCCTATATGTATTTTTACGCCTTTCACCATAAATACTTGAATATCCTTCTAACACTCATTTCTGTTATTTTCATTTGTTACAGCATTCCTGTGTATAACTGGATGGACAACATTATAAAATATCATTATCATCATTTTCAAATTCCTTATATATACTCATACCTGATATATGCTTTCCACCTGGTTCTTGATCTTACTTTTCCTGCCACCCTAGCAATAAAACACCTGTTTTGCTAACCTTTCCTCTACTATTTTGTTTACATTATCATACTACCTAAGATTACCTCTGCTAACATATTCCTCAGTGTTAACAACACCAAGTTTACTACCACTGGAGTCATCTATTTACTCCCTTATTCTTTTTCAGAATCATACTTAGCCTTCAGATGCATAGTTGGGATAAGTGGTGAGATGGAGTGTTGTAGAGTAGGTACCTTTCCTTGATGAGTCTTTCAGCTCCTTGGAGGTGTCACGTAATAATAGTAAAAATAATAATAAGTTGATTTGAAGACTGTTTTGTATACATCTAGTTTAGTGTTTTGACTAATTTCTGTCTTATACCATATAAATGTAAATAAGTTGACTTCCTACCATACCAGCTTTCCTAATTCTGTTTTTATTTCCATATCTAATTTGCCATCTTCATTGAAAATTGTGCCTGAAAAGCTAAAATGCTTTACAACACTATCTCAGACAATAACATATCATATTAAGTTTTATTAAGGGACCATGACATGACAGCACTTGTTTTCCAGTCTCTCCATCAGTTGCTGCTTATAATTAGTGAGAGTCTTGGACCAACTATCTCTGATTGGCTGCTGGTGGAGATTGAAGCACCCACTCAGTTTCCAAAAGTTAGATAGGGCTAAAATGGCCTCTTCCTCCTTATAAGGGAATAAAAATAAGTATTAGCTGATTTTCTTGTTGTTCTATAGGTTCTCCATCAGGATGCAGTTGAAGTTTTTAATGTTTCTGCCTATTTTCATTCTCTATTTTTTTTTTTTTTTTGCTGATTTTCATACTAAATTTATTACAACAGTTATTCAATATAGTCAGGGAATCCTGCAGACCTGTACTGGATTTATTTAGGAGTATAATATCATCTGCATAAAATAAAGAAGTGAGATTTGCATCTCCAATTTTGATATCAAGTTAATCATGCTACTGGCCAGGACATATATATACATCCAAGTTACCATGGATGTGAAGTGCATATTAAAATTGTAATACCATTGACATTACATTGAAATATATGATGGATATGAAGTGTATGAGGATGTGTATTTGATTTATAATGGCCGGTAAGGTGGTTAAATGCCACTTTCCTTCATAACGTCATCCATAAATATGATAAAATTTGATAAAATTGTCTCACACATGATTTAACATCAAACCACCTTACTGTACTTCCTTCAGTTCTAACTGCTATTTACACTTCAAATACAAACTGTGTATTGCTCAGTACAGTGCTCAAATTACACCACAGAATTATAGCAGTTCGAATGGTATATTCCTCTTGGCATAGGCCTTTCCAGATGTAAAAAACTTAAATATAGATACTTGTTTTATTGCCATAATTTTCTCAACTATCTGCCTTTAAAAAAATCTGATCCTGACAACCTGTATTTGGCCTGAACTCAGCTTTTTCTCCTCCAAGTTTCCCTTCCACATTTCATTTTTAGCTTTTTCTCATGTATGTTTGCATAAATTTCCTCTACTTAGGATAGAGCCCCTGGTACTACTTTTGATTTATTCATAGTACTGGCATACTATTGGTGTTTTACCAATAGTATGCCAGTACTATTGGTAAAAAGACCAATAAAGAACCTTTTAAAGATACATTGTCATTAATCTTCTTCTATGCGTTTATTCTGCTTCCAATGCAGGATCCACGTGTTACATTTTTGATGCGACTTTTTGTTAGTACAACCCCAACCGACCTGTCGCCGAGCCTGCTGCCGGGGGGGGGGGGTTTGACTGTAGGGGTGTGTGTGTGTTCACGGGGCCAGTTTGCCTGCTTGCGGGGGGGATCCTGCTGTCCATGCCCAAGACTGGCTAACTTGGCTATGGCTGAGAAAGATCCTGAAGCTCCTCACGCCGTAGATGGGAATCGAACCTAGAACACAGGCATACAGTTGCGAAGCGCATAGCCACTAGGCTAACGTGCAGACATACATTGTCATTATTAATAATAATAATTTGGTTAATTTACCTCAGCTTTAATGAATTACAAAGATGAGGCTGAGTATCCCCAGCTTTCCAGTAAAATTCAGATATGCAGAACTAAAACTGCCATTATGAATTTCCTGGAAAGTTTAAAAAAAATATCCATTTTTGTGAATTATTGCTTTAAGAGAATTGTCATTTCTTGTTCAAATTAAATATGTTAGTGTAAGCTGTACAAATGACATGATTTTCTTCACAAGATGATAGTTTCACATCAGATAATATTTTATTGCAAACCTCCAAGGAGCACAGCATTAGTTATGCATATCTCAATATTTTTTAACAATTTAAAAAAAGCAGCTGCAATAATCTTAGAATATATATATCCTGGCATATATTTGGCTCAATGTACATTTTATACAGTTGCCATAATTTACCTTAAATCTTTTCTTCTTAGTAAGACAATTTACAAAGGTTTTATTCTGCAATATTGGTAAATCAGAATATGGATAAAGAAAAGTTCTTACTTCAAGTTTCATATGAATATTATATAGAACCTTTGTCTGCTAAATATTAGTAGAGGATGCTGGTGCAATATCCATTTTATCCATATTGTTGTCTTCTAATGTTAAATTCTGATATGAAAAGTGCTAAAAGAAAGAAAACTGGAATCAGAGAAAAATACTTAAAATGGTCTTAATTTTGTTCCATGCATCATAATACATACTGATGAATAAAAATTTCAAATATTATAATTCGATATGAAATATAGGTCTGTGTACATGCAAACTAACCCCCCCCCACTCCCACATGCAATTAACTAAGTATACATCATTATCAACACCAGGGCTCCAGAAATACAACTTAAATCTACTACTCAGAAAAAAAGTTTACTCTCCCAAGGTATCAGTCTACTTTATAAATATTGTTATAGGTGATGTTAGAAAAAAAAAAATGTTATGTTGACAAAACAAAGTAATACATTCTTTACTTTTCACTGTACAGTACATGTAATTATACCGAAATCAGCTTTCCTTTAAGGTGGGTTTAAAATGTATGCCTCAATACAGCTCATCACAACTCAGTTTGTGTTTTCTTTCATTTATTGTTCATATCGAAGAATTAATTTATATAAATTATCCATGAACAATAATTTAACAAGGAAAACAATAAAATTCACAAAAACAAGAAAGTGAGTATCACTTGATGTGGAGCCACATTCATTCTCACAGTGCACTCCATCACATGATCTGGTCTTTGCAAGATAACTGCATTTTTTTATATAATATTCATATGAAACTTGAAGTAAGAACTTTTCTTTATATCCATATTCTGAATATTAAAAAGCATTTTCATTATGTAAAATTTTCAAGCATTTAATTACACTTAATAAATTCATGTTGTGAGCTGTGAAAATAAGCTTAGGACAATACTCTATTACAATTGCATCCCTGCATTAGAGCCAAAGTTGTTTGAAGAATAAGGTGTGTGTGTGTGTTGCAGTATTTAATTAAATTGTGCCAGTTTTAATTTTTTGTGTTTATAATTACCAGTTCATTTTGTTGATGAAATTATATTATAAGGAACGTGCAATTAATTTTTTTAAATAATATATTATTCATTACATAAGTTTTGCATACTGTGTATATGTGTAGGTTTAATATTGAACTAAATGAATGCATTGATTTAAAAATTTATTTATTGAAAATGGTTATAACTGCAATTTAATTTAAATGCATGAAAAATCTTCATATTTTCTCATACACATGAAGTGTGTGAGATTTGTTGTTTTCAAGTAAAGTGCCATAACTATAACATGTAATTGTGGTTCATTTTTCTCACTTCATAATCTGCTCCAGGAACTTCACAATTCACTCCAGGTCCAGCAGTGATACTGCTGGACCTGGCCAAGGCATTTGACAGGATACCACATGGAATTCTAATCCGTAAACTACAACATGTGGGAATGGATATAGGGTTGGTGAGATGGATGGGTGGGTGGTTGATGGAGAGATATAGGAGAGTAGTTTATTCAGGAGTAGAGTCCAAAAGACGGCCTGTGACTAGTGGTGTGCCACAGGATTCTGTTCTTGGACCACTGCAGTTTAATTTGTTCATTAACGAATACCGCTGCTAATGAAAACATTAGCAGCAGTATACCACATTGGTGGAACTGTACTCCAGGAGATTGATGAGGCCAGTGACTTAGGAGTGTTGGTGGATATGGAGATGAAGTTTAGGGGGCACATTGCAAAAGTAGCTAAATCAGCTCATCAACTCACTTGGTTGTTGAAAAATATTTTGACGAGCAAAGACAAGCAAGTTATTGTACCTCTGTACCGAGCCTTGATAAGACCTCATCTCAACTACTGTGCCCAGATTTGGTCACCCATATTTCTTCTTGATGGAGAGGATCCAGAGGCAAGACCAAGATGATAGCAGGTCTATGGAATGAACCTTATGAGAACAGGTTAAAGATTTGTGGGTTGCAGAAATTAGTTGATAGGCAGAAAAGGGGAGATATGATTGAGACATTCAAATTGCTAAAAGATTTCTATAGGATTAATTCAGAGGATATTTTTGAGATCAGGACTGGTGATGGGAGAACTAGGGGACACCTATGGAAGCTGGGCAAGTGTGGTTAAGCAAGGGTGTTAGAGCTGGGTTCTTTACTTTTAGAGTGGTAAATGAGTGGAATAAGCGGCCAGAGTCTGGTGTGAGTGTTATGACGGTGAGTGAGTTCAAGGCAAGGTATGATAGATGCTGTGAGAATGTCGTATAGTTGTGTGGATGAGTTTAAGGACTCCCTGGAGTCGCCCATCATAATAATAATAATAATAATTAAAGCAAAAACTGGGAGTGTGTTGCCATGGAGCATGCATGGAGTGAAAAGAACCCTGTAATATTCCTGTGAGAAATGAGATTTTTTTTTAACTTGAAAGTGGATATTTATGAAGTCTTTCATATAGAAAGAAAAATTTTTAAAAGTTATAAATTGTATGAGTGAGTACATTCATAACAGTGTACCTTACAGCGAGTCTCTTAGACAAGAACAATGTCAACATTGTTGTCATATAAAATCTTTGAGAGGTATTCACATTTTGCTCTATATATACCCTTTTCATTAATTTGGCAAATTCAGACAACAGGTCCAATATTTCTAGTCATCTTGCCCTAACGAGAGCTAATTCGTATGTTTGAGTTTGTGTGTGTAGTAACCAGGAGATTGAGAAGATAGTCTGGTTGCCAAGTTGCTCTAGCTCTTTAGCGTAATCCAAGATGCACCATGAGGAGATGAGCTAGAATTGCACCCCACTATTGCAGTAAAGAAATAATTATAAGTTGCAGACATCACTCGTATAAAAAGTATTAAACCTGATCAACAGTATCATATAGCAAAATTAGCTGATGTGTAAAATATATTCGTCAGTATCGCTCAAGCAGAGGCTTCTGTAGCCATGTAGAAATGGTGCTTGCATCGATTGCTAAGTGACTCTAAGTTTGATTCTAGTTGAAGACTAGAGGAACTTTTTCAAAGTCTCTGTTCAACTGGTTCCCAAGTCTGTCAATCTCTGGCATGAGTAAGTGGGATTTTTTCCTCCTGGAAACTTGGGTTTTTCATCTCACAAACTCAAGAAAGACTGTAGAACTCATACTATTTCAGACAATAAATAGTGTTACACAGTGGAAAAACTTTTATTGGGATTATATTGATCACGTGTATATAATAAACAACTAAGTTATACCAACTAGTTTCACCAACTAAGTCTGTTGGCATCTTCAGGGTACATAACTGATGTAAGGCACTAAAAAGTAAAAAACTGTTACAAACTAAAATCAACTGATTCCAATTATATTAAACAAAGAACAGAGCACGTACAATACATTCATAGAGCGTGGATGATCTCACTTGTTGTTATTTAGGAACATTCTATAGTTGGCACTATAATTCAGTTCTGGCTAGTTGAAGGATAAGGGTCTTCCAGATCACGGGCAAGATTAGTCCTTGGTTCCTGTTCCCTGAAGATGCCAACAGACTTAGTTGGTGAAACTAGTTTGTATAACTTAGTTGTTTATTATATACACTTGATCAATATAATCCCAATAAAAGTTTTTCCAGAGCTTTTTGGTCAAGAAAATTAAACGTTTATTAACAGTGTTACACAGTGTTAGGATTAAGGACCACAGGATGGTGGCAGTTGTCTTTCATACTCTGTTAAATATATCAGGATTTTAACTATCAGTTAAAATCCTGATAGTTTTGGGCCAGCTATTCTGTGATTGGTTAAAAGTGGATGCTAGCTGTCCACTAGTCTTAAAAATTTAGTTAGGGCTAAACAGTGGTGTAGCTAGAGCTTTTGCTGCCCGGGGTGATCTCTGAGTTTGTCGCCCCTCTCAATACCAAAAATATTACAAAAAGTAAAAATGATGTATAGGGAAATAAATTAAAACACTGTTTATTTTTCAAGTAAAACTTTAATTTCAACATTCTAAAATGTTATTTTTCTTGCTTTTCTGTTAGCAAAATCGTCGATGACATTGTCGAAGTCTATTTCATAGTAATGTAGGTAATTCTTAATCAATTTTATGTAGAAAAACTCCTCTCACAACTAACAACACTTACAGCAATTGTGAGGAAAATTCACTCTAATATTACAATAGTTGGAATTGAGTTTGCGAGACTGTATTTTCGAATTAACTGCAAAAGTTCAAAAATGTTCAAAGTGCTGCCCGGGTTGGACCCCCCCCGGTGCTAAATGGTTTTGCATACTCCCTTTGAGGAATAAAAGGGTATTAGCCGATTTCTTATCAATAAATTAAAAAAAAAAAAAAAAGATGTGAAGAAAGACAAAAGTAACAATTTTTAATGTAATAGAACAAGTAAATAGTTTTAGCTACTTAGGTTCATCAGCCACATCTGATTTAAATCATACTGCAACACTTAAAACAGCAGTTTATTTTTTAATACCATACCTTCATTCTATGAGAACCATAAGATGAGAAGCAAATCTCAGCTGGGTCATAAAATGTTAGTTACAAAAAAAAAAAAAAAAAAAAAAAAAAAGTACCTCAAAAAATCTGGTGCTCTTGAAATGATGTGCTGGAATTCCATGAAAGACAATTTTCCATCATCATCGACATCTCCCTCTTCTAGAACTTTTTCAACTACAAGTTGTACTTCATCAGCATTAAGTTCACTTCTGGTGAGAGCAACAGTAGCCTGTTCTAAGTCTTTCTGCCCAATAAATCTGTCACCATCATAATCTAAAGTAAAAAAAGTTAAGCTTGCTTAGTTTTTTAATGGCAAATAGTAATATTATGGGAATTAATTTAATATTTTAATAATGTTTAGTTTATAACCTAATAAAGACATCATCAAATTCCTGACATGTACCCTCAAGGGGTGTACAGGATATGATAGTACTTCATGAAAAATTTACCTCAACACTCCAACATCATTACCAGATCTTATATTTCTATCGCCTAAGGCACTTTGTACTGTATCAATCCACCTATATCTTGGTCTTCCTCTGGGTCGATTTCCTGCCAACCTGGCAGAGAACACTTGTTTTGCTAATCTTTCCTCGCCCATTTGATTCAAGTGACCAAACCACTGAGATTAGCTCTGCTAATGCATTCCTGGATGCTGACAATGTCAAGTTCTTTCCTAATATCCTCGTTTTTAATATGATATTGCGATTGATGCCATCTGTTCAGCCTCTAATCTTTCTCAGGACTCTCATATCTGCAGTTTCTAGTCTTTGGTCAAGTGTTTTACTTCTGACCCAGCTCTCAGATCCATAAGTTAAAACTGGTTTGAACACTGTCTTGTATAACACTAATTTAGTGTTATACAAGACAATATTAATTGAACACTAATTTAGTGTTCCGACTAATTTCTCTCTTATTCCATATGAATTTATTCAGTTGACTTCCTACCATACCAGCTTTGTTGATTCTGTTGCCTATTTCCATATTTAATTTGCCATCTTCACTGAAAATCGTGCCTAAGTAGCATGTTTTACCTGTTCCACAAGTTCCCCATTCAAAACACAGTTGACATTTTCAATTCTACCTATTTTCAATGTCTTTGTCTTTTTAATGTTGACCTTCATACCTATCTATAACAACAGTTATTCAATTTAGTCAGGGAATCTTGCAAACTTGTAGCGGATTTATTTAGAAGTATAACATTGTCCACATAAAGCAAAGAGCTGACATTAACATCTCCAATTCTGATATCATGTTTAATACCACTTTCCTTCATAATGTGATCCATATAGATAATGAATAACAGAGGAGATAATGTACATCCTTGTCTCACACCAGATTTAACATTAAACCATCTTCCTGTACTTCCTTGAATTCTAACTGTTGACTTGCAACTTAAATAAAGACTAAGTATTGCTTAATATAATGCCCCACTGACACCATATAACTGTAGTGTATTAAATAGCTTCTCTCTTGGAACCTTGTCGTATGCCTTTTCCAGATTGACAAAACTTAAATACAAATCTTTGTTATATTATCATGCTTAACTAATTGTCGTAAAGTGAAGATCTTATCCTGACAGTCTCTATTTGGCCTGAATCCAGCTTGTTCTTCCCCAAGCTTTTCTTCCACAATTCTTCTCAACCGTTTCTCAAATATACTGGCATAAATCTTGCCCGGAACACTCAGTAGGGAAATACCTTTGTAATTCTCACATTCAGTTTTATTTCCCTTTTTATATATGGGTACTATTAGAGCTGTACTCCGATCATCAGGAATTTATCTCTCTGTCCAGGCCTTCTGAGCAGTGCCGCCACTGTAAGACTTTTATACCACCATACTTCAGCATTTCTGGTCGAATATCATCTACTCCTGCTGCCTTTCCACATTTCATGCCTTTGATGGATTTTTCTACTTCAAGTATGGATATGTATTCCTGACTGTATGCCTGTTGAGTGTTTTTTACCACTGTGCTATCACTACTTGTTTCATTTAGCAATTTTTCGAAGTAATTACTCCATACTACAAGGATGTCTTTTTCTCCCGTTTTCATGTAACCTTTATGATCTCCAACTCCTTTTACAGCACTCTTTCTTCCATTTCTAAGCTTCTTCAAAAACCTCCAGAATATCTTACCACCTTCTTGATATTTATTTTCTATGTTCTTGCCAAAATCCTCTCATGACTTTTGTTTAGCTAGTTTTACACAGTATTTAGCTTTCTTAGATTTGTCTCTGTATTCTCTAAGAGCACAAGCTGACTTATTTGCCAGGAAATTTTGATATGCTTTCTTCTTTTCCTTCACTGCCTCTTTAACTTCCTGTGTCTACCATGGAGTTCTGATTTTTCTATCCTTGCAGACAACGTCACTACATGCAACTCTGGCTGAATCAATCAGTGTTTTCTTCAAGGTTTGCCACTGAATCTCCAAGGTTTGGTTCTTGTTCTCAAACTCTTTCGTTTTTTCTTAAATAATCTTTGTGTATTTTAGTCTACAGTTCACATCTGAGAGCTGCTCAACTTTTATTCACTTCAAAACTTTCTTACATGTTATTCTTTTCGATATGAAATTCAATTTTATCCTGTTCAAGACTAAATAGTGATCACTTCCAATTTCAAATCCTCTGTACTCTCGGATGTCCTGCACCAGGGAGAAAACACTGTCAACAATAACATAGTCAATGAGACTTTTCTTATTCCTTGCCTTCTTCTCTCCATGTGAATTTGTGCACATTTTTATGTTGGAACATGGTGTTAGTGATAACCAGTTCATGTCCTGAGCAGAAATCCAACAGGTATTTGCCATTATTATTAGCTTTGCTCTTTTCTCCAAATTTCCCCAAAACATTTTTGTATGTCTGACAATCACTTTCTACTCTGCTCTTTCGATCCTCACCAATGACCAATTTTTCATTTTGTCAGTTGCTTTTTCTTAAGCATCATAAAATTCCTCCACTTCTACCTTAGTAGAGTCTTCTGTAGGACCATAGGCACAAATAAGTCTCATTGTCCAGTTCCCCATTCTGATATTTGCCCAAATCATTCTACTTGACACTGCCTGCCATTCAAGAAGATGAGCCTCGTATTTTGTGTTGAATACTATGGCTACTCCTTCTTTTCCTTGATTGTCATTGCCGGAATATAATGTTTTGTATTTAATGCTCGGTGAGATCTCACCAGTTTTTGTCTTTTTTGTTTCAGTCACCCCGCTTATGTCGATCTGGTACTTATCTAATTCCTCAGCTAGCTCCATTTCTTTGCCATTCAGGCTTATGTTGATAGTACTGATCTTTAACTCTGGTGATGTTGAGTTGGGGTATGCTTTATCTATCAATTTGCTGATGATATTATCTTTTAAGAAGACTCCACTGAACTGATAAGCAAATTAAAGAATGCAAGTAAGCTGGTTGGATTTGAAATGTATTTTGCAAAAATTACAATAATGACTAATAGCTCAAAAATTCCTGTCCTGCTAGATAGTATCAATATTGAATATGTGCTGAGGAAAAATAGTATCCTTCAACAGTAGACAAAATGTGAATTGTGTAGCACAAGATTTTAGGAGGTTGATGATAGACATAGTACAGCCTAACTGTCTGAGGAAAGATATTGAGCATGTTACCACAGTATGATAATGTGGAATGGAGGAGAAGAGCAGTGTTGATGAATGAGGTGATAGTAAGTGTGCAGGAAAAGGGGTCTGGAATACATGGAGTATGTTTGAGGACAGAAGAAAGTTGTATGCAAGTGATAGATTGCATTTGAATGCAGAAGGAACAGGCATTTTGTGAAACTCGTTTTCTGGGCAAGTAAGTGTCAGGATAGGAAAACTAGAATTGCACAGGTGGAATATTGCAGGGCTGGCCTCAAGTGGGGATAATGGCTTGAGAAAGAAGGTGGTGTACACTATATTACAGAACCAAGTGGAGTATGACGGGAGTAATAACTATAAGAAGGCTGGCAATACACTGGATTCAAATGCTAGGAGAATTAGGAATAAAGGGAATGAGTTTGTGGCATTCATTGACTCAGTCTCTCCAGACATTGAAACTTGGCTGAGGAAGATGTTCTAACAGAGATAGAAATCGAAGGATAGGGAAGATAAACGTGGTGGGGGAGTATTATTCAGGATAGATGAATTTCTTGCAAAATCCATCAGCTCTGCTTGTAAGACTTCTTTTGTGATATCATTGTTAAATTTTTTTCATACCTCGCCGAGGTTTAGAAGTGCTTTTTCTTGGATACAATTTTGTATATTTTCGAAATTCTTAAAATACAACAGGAAAATTCTTCAAAAAGATTATTGATTATTGGATTTCGCTTGTGTTATCGGAACCAATGTCTCTATGATTTTTTTTTTCCCCTAAATTCTAGTTCGTTTATCTTAAAAATTAGAAAGTGCCGTTTGCACTCTATAGCGCCTAACCGCGCGACGAAAGGCGTTCGAATCTAGTCGCCGACTAGAGGAACTTTTTCTAAGCCTTTTCTCGACCGGTTCTCGAGTTAGTTCGATCTCTGGCACATCTAGCGGGTTTTTCGTCCCGTAAACTCAAGAAAATCGGCCGTCGAACCCACACTATTTTCAGGCATTAAAAATATTGTGTTAGAGTTAGGGACCACCAGATGGCGGCACTTACTAGCCGCCGCCTTCACTGCGTGCCGATTAATTAATGATAGCCTTTGGCCAGCTCTTTCTGATTGGCTACCAGTGAAGATTGAACTGCCCACTCAGTCTCCAAAAGTTAGGGCTAAAAAAAAACGGCCTCGCCTACTCCCTCTACGGGAACAAAAAGGCGTTAGCTGATTTATTTATTTTAATTGTTTATTCCATTACATATTTATTTCGCCATATTTGCATCGCAGGTTTAAGAAACATTCGTATTAATGATCGTATTTTCCGAATAAAAATGATCTGAATGATAAAAAAAATTAAATGAAATAATAATAGTAAACACCATGGTAGCAATTTAGGCCCATTCATAGTTTTGCCCACCGGAAAATCCTCGTAACCTGCTTAGCCAGTCTGCCCCTGCGCACTGTATGCAAGGAAACTGCTAGTTTCCTTGCATACAGTCCACTCGAAATGAGCCTACTTAACCTAGTCCAATTAGAAATGTTATTTTCATCTGCGGCAGAAGCAACCCTAAAAGACCGTTGGTGACAGAAAGCTGTAGAGTTCCATCGGCCCTCACGACCTTGCGTTGCTCTTCTTGTAATGGCTGATGGAACCCTACAGTTTTCTATCACCAACTGTCTCTTGAGGTTGCTACAGCCGCAGGTGAAAAAAAAACATTTCTAACAACTATCCTGGGAGATTCTTATTTCCTGAAACTATATCTATAGTGCCAAGGAGAACACAAAGTGTTCCCTTGGCACTATAGATGTAGTTTCCTGATACTGGTCGTCTAGTGGTCTGCCACATCAAAGAATTATCTAAATGGTGGTGATGATTTACAAATCCTGAAGGTACTGGAAATGTAGCTAACACCCTGAGTAAGTTAAAAAAAAAAATAAAAAAAAACTGGAATGAAGTGAAATGGAATAGAATGTAGAATGTGGCAGACCACTAGACTGGTCGTCTAGTGGTCTGCCACTAGACGACCAGTCTAGTGGCAGACCATTAAAAAAAAAAAAAACTGGAATGAAGTGAAATGGAATAGAATGTAGTAAGCCATTATTATTTTAGGTAGGGTAATTTACGATGTGTACGGACCTCTTGAGTGGTAGATCAGTGTCTATTAGCTATTCGGAATTTACGTGACATAGTGCCTATTACCTCATGTAGTCACCTTCACAGACAGCTAAAAATAAAATATTCATGAAAAACATTTTGTTCTGGTCATTTTATTGAGGATATATTTATATTTATCGAAACAGCACTGTGTTGACTTCAAGAGTAATATAGTAGATAATTTTTTTAAAAAAATTCCCTTACACTTATTCCCCAGGAAGTAAGCGAGGACCTTTAGCCCTAACTGACTTTTTGAAGATCGGTGGGTAGATTCCACTCTGGAGGCTATCAAAATGGGCCTACCATTTTGTGGTCCCGACCGAGTGGTTAGCGTACCCGCTCTCCAGTCAAAAGGCTGCAGGTTCGAATCCTGTCGGCATGGATGTTTGTAATTGTCTGAAAAATACTAGTATAAATCAGGGGTGGTCAACTACCCGTCCTTTTGTAGCCAAAATAATTCAGAAAAGCCGCAATTTTTGACCGATGCAATGGTACGGGAGTGAGTGCGCTTTCCGAGGTGGGTGCGGATGCAGAAGCTATGCCTGCCCACCACAACACGTTAGTTACACTTCTGGCGCTCATCTATCGGTATCTTTCAACATATTGCGAGTCCATTGGCAGCGCTTGTTTTCATTGAACTCTTTTTCAAGTGCTTAACAATGTCGCATAAAAAAAACGTAAATATGAAGAGGAACTCAAGTTTTAGGCCAGAGTGGGAAGAGGAGTTTCTTTTTTGAAACGACAAAATAAACCAATGTGTGCCATATACCAAATAACACGCAATTCAAAGCCGGCCAATTCAATCTCAAGCGTCATTATGACATGCATCACAGTAATTTTAGTAAAGAATTTCTTCTTGGTTCCGATCTGAGATGAACTAAACTTTCAACTTTAAAAAAAAAACAACTCCATGGTCAGAGTAAAAGATATTAAACATTTCACTTCAAGGGAAAGAAAAGCTAATAACCGATCTCGCAGAGATTGTGCTAAGCTTCCAAAGCAAACTGCAACTTTTCCAGAGAGACCTTGAAAATAAAACTTTCAATCACTTCATTTGTCTGAAAAATATATCAAATGCGCTAGGAGTAGAATTAGAAACGGTATCTTATGTTAGTAAATTAAATGATCTGGCCTGAGAACTAACAATCGATTTTGCGACCTTCGAGAACTTAAGCCAACATTCGCTTTTTTGGAAAACCCTTTCCTCACGAACGTGCTTGAGCGCGGTTGTCCTATTTCAAAACCAATTGTGATGGATTTCGAAGGTGCAGAACGAGCTTTTGGAACTTCAAGAGGATGAAGGACAAGCTAGTGAAGCAAAGTGGAAGTTCCATAATTCACTTTTGGAAGCAAGTTGCAGACCAACGGTATCCAACACTTAAGCAAAGTGCCAGAGAACTGATCTCTATTTTTGAGATCACGTATTCCTGTGAAGCGCTATATTCGACTTTTAAATTTATTAAATCTAAATATATATCTGTTTTAAACGATGAACATTTGAACTTGTAAGAACTGCTTTGACTAATTACACACTTAAGTTTAAGGAGTTTATTAAGAAAATGGATACAAGAAAGGCCTCTGCTAGTAAATAACTAAAATTATTGTTTCAACTTTAAAATTATTCTAATTGTTCAAAGTAAACTTCGTTTAATGTGTTTCGAATTAAACTTTTTTATTGCAGTAATTTTTATTAACTCTGTTTTTCTTTCTCTCCTCTCTCTCTCTTTTTTTTATTTTGTTCCTCTTTTTTGTTGTCTCCTCTTCTCTCTTTTGTTTATTTTTCCTGGTAGAGCGTGAAGAGCCATGTGACGCGAGCCGCATGCGGCTCGTGACCGTTGTGGCCACCCAGGTGTAGATGATGCGGTTCGCTGTAGTTCGTGAATGGAGTGGTGGAGACGGAGAGTTGTAGCGTAAGTGCTCTCTCTCGATGAGTCTTTGGACTTCTTGGAGGTGTCACATAATAATAATAATAATAATAATAATATCGTCGTCTGAAATAGCGTAAGTTGTGTATTCAATATTTCTCGGTTTCGGGGTTTAAAAAAAACAATTTTCACTAAAAGAATAAAGCAATACTTGCTTGTGCAAGGATCGTAACTCGGGAACCAGGTGAGGAAATGCCTAGAAAAAGACCCTCCTCTAGTTTCTGATTAGAATCGAACTTATGACAGTTTTTCTACTGATAGTCTCTCACTATGGAAACAAATGCTTTTTCCACAGGGATACTCTAAATGTTGGATACATTTAGTAATTTAATCATTGTTTTTAACAGGTGAGACTAAAGTCGTTTTAATCAACTTTCCCATTCCATCTATTATTATAATTTATTTTCCTTGACTTAGGGGAAGAATGTAGAAAAGACATATATTGATTTCATAATGAGTCAAAACTTGTTTTATGCCTGTTGCTTGTAGTGCCTTTGCTTGAAATCATTTACTGTCAGTATACTCTGCATTGCAAGTAGGTTTTCTCACACCATCAGTATACTGCCCTTTGCAGGTAGGTTTTTCACTCCATAATATGCATAAATAGAGTAAATATTTGTGAATCATGCAGAAATTATGGTTACAGATACTTACCATAGACTCTGAAAGCGTATACAACCTTGACATCTCTGGGAGCTTGCTCACTAAATACAGACAACATGTCAAGGAAATCATCAAATGTCATATTTCCACTTCCATCGTGGGAAAATACTTTACATATTCTCTGACGAAATGGATTTTCCTAAAATAAATTGAGAAGAATTACTTGACCACCAGCATAATATGATTTATAATGACTACAGAAAGTATAACACATTCTTCAGTTATTACTGAATTAGTAATAGTAAACGGCATATTCTTTGAAATCATTTAGTACTCTCAAAACGTTTAATCAATGTCAGAAGACTTGCATTTTGTTTACTTTTCTGTCTTCGTATTTTATTATTTATTTTATTTTTTTAAATCCAATCTCATCACTTTTTTGTTTTGCCAATTAGGTCAATGGCCTGTTATCGATAACTTGGCTTTTTATAAACATAATTTAGTTAATTATGTTAGATTTATTCCTGTCTTCATAATCTGCTATGTCGAACAATACATGTTCTCTTGTTGTTTTTAAGGAGAGAAAAATTCTGATGTCTTCACCATATCAGACCGGCCGACTTCTTTTCAGTCGAAAGCCTTTATTGCATCTTTATTGTTCTTTGCATCCCAGAAGAGATTCAAACTCAAGAATCCCTGTCAATGTACCCGGAAAGAGAACTGATTCAAAAAAAAGATCCGGAGACGGAAAAGGCTTCCCCACTTTATGATGGTTCCATCGTTTGAATAAAAATGCAATGCATACTAGATACAAGCCTTCACACTGCTGTGTTGAACTCTGGAATTTTGATTTCCATGATCATAGAATATTTTACCAATGGTCAGCAATCCAAAATTTGTCTTCTGACACTGGATTGTTAAATTGTGCTGTCGAAACTAAGACCATGAGGAGAGACGATTATGCCAGATAACTGCATCTTTTCTGGAATGTCTATGCTTTGTTTGAGTTAAAATCCTTCACCTCCTTGAAACTATATTTTTTCCTTTTAGAGATGTTCATCTTCAACTATAAACGGTGTATCATTTATCGTGACATAAAAAGTCATTTTGGTTGACCGAGTAGATACCATGCCCGATCTCCGATCAACAGGTTGTGGATTTGAATCCTGCCTTGGGCATTGATGTTTGTAAAGGCCTACTCTGGACGAGTAGCTTGTATAGCTCTTTGAGGATATAAGGCTATTTTTTTTAATTATTGGTTTTCTAAACAGCCACTTAGAATAATGCTTCTCATTTCTTTTCGCTGTTCTGATTTTGCCACTTTGCTCTTCCTTTTGAAACCTTTGAATATTCCTTCCAGCAAAATACACAACTGAATGGACATTTTGAGATTAATGCTGAAAGCCCTAGAAATTTCTCATCCTGCAAAAACCAAAACTGTAAAGAACATGAAACCGCAGAATTCATTTTTGTAAGGTCTCGACTCTCTCTCATAATCTCCCCCTCATTTCTGCTATGTTTTTGGCTTAAATTATTTTGAAGTTGGGGTTATTTCATTTTCATTATCAAACCTTAGAGATAATAGAAGCTGTCACTAGATTTCCCTTGAAATCTAGTGAAAAACTTTATGATGGATCTTTGGCTTGATTTTATTACTGAATTTAAAATAGGCATAATACACTTTGGTTAGAACGTTAGTGATGTCTTGAATCTGTTTCCCAAACAATAACTTCTGCACACGTCACAAAATAATTTTTTTTAAATAAAGTCAAGAGACAATGACTTTATATTGTAAATGATAAGAAATAATTATATTCTTGTTTTAATCCTTTACCCAGGTGAATGCAACGAAATTTAAGCTTGAAATATCTTCACGACTAGTCTACTGGTATATTGAGGCTGTTGATTGATCTCATATCAGTTGCTTCAGTATCTCATAATAAAAAATATACTTTTCCTTTCGCATATGTATATTGCTATGTATCTGGGACACTACCCAGACCAGTTTCACCTTCTACTGAGGTCTTATCATTGGAAGCCAGACCCAGAAAGACGCCAAAGTTAAATCAATGTAGAAATCATGTATTTCATATGTTCCAGTACATAAATGGTGTGTCACCACATTAAATACTCCTGACCAGAGATCGTTGTAGAAATTTATAATAGATATATAATTTTCATAATATAAATAATTTTATAATATATTGTATTACCCAGAGATAAAACTTTCTACTGACAATGACTCTGTAATAACAAAAACCACGAATGGAAAGAACCAAGCTTGAACAAGACATTGCTGAAATCATCTCACACTAAAACTTTTTAGAGTGCTGCTCGTATGCGACTTAAAAGCAATTAGTGGTTGAGATGACAAAGAGAATGGTAGTGTTATCATTAGTTGTTTATTATCATCTCTAGGTGCGTACTAACGGAATCGGTCTAACCACTCATAAAGTAACATGCACCATTTACGGCATGGAAATAAATAATAATAATAAGCTAATTCCTTTTATTCCTTTATAGGGAGTAGGCGAGGCCTTTAAACCCTATTAAGCTTTTCAGAGACTGAGTGAGCAGTTCTTTCTCCACCAGTAGGTAATCAGAAATAGCTGGCATGTCCAGTAGCGAACACACAGAAGGGAGGCCAAGGGGCCCTGATCTCCCAAAAGAAAAAGGAAAAAAACACTAGAAAATTTTCGAAAAATCTTTTCCTAGTTAATTTTTTTTATTTATGTTGTGTCGTGTCTTCTATTCCTATACTAATGAATTAGCGATCATTGCAGATGCTCAGTCACAGGTCGTATGCAATGAGTAGGGTGTATTCTCAAATCATCTACTCAACTCCCCCCCCCCCCAAGATTAAATCCTGAGTGTGCTATTGCCCATGTCTATGACTAATTATAGGCAGCCACCAATGAAGAGACCAGCAAACAAGTGCTGCCATCTCTTGGTACCTAACAGGATGTTACTGTCTGAAATATGGGTTCGACGGTCGATTTTCATGCGTTTACAAGATGAAAAATCCGAGTTTCATGGAGAAAAACCCGCTTGCCCGTGCCAGAGATCGACTAACTCGGGAACCAGTCGAAGAAAGGCTTAGACTCGAGCTATAAGTCTATCTTCTTGCGGCAAGCACAAAAGATACAAATGCCACTTCCACTGAGCTACATGGCATGGAAATATCAACATGAAACAAAGTAATAATTTACGAGTGGTTAAAGAGATTCTGTTATTCCGTTTACAGTTCTGATTGGCTGCTATACTATAACAAATTTACCACTAAAAACACCATTAGACGTTCGAAAAAACTACATGATAGAAGAAAATAAGTTTTCTAAAGTGCATTTATTGTCCAAAGAGAGTACCAGAAATTTTTTGGCCCAAAGGTTTTTTTTTTTAAATCAGTGGGTAGCCTGCCCCACCATTGGCCATAACCAGTATTTCAGCTTGTGACCATCAATTTTTTCAAGTCATCAGAGAAAGACTATGGCAAACAACAGCAGTCACCATGTGATCCTAAATCCTAACACTCTATCATTGTTGAAAATATAGTGTTTTCTATGGTCGGTTTTTTGAGATGCAAGAATAAAAAACCAAATTTCCGAAGTTGGAGGGAATACTGCGAGTCTGTGCTAAAGATCAACTATCCTGAGAACTTATTGATAAATAAAAAGCCTAGAAAACATTCCTCTAGGAGGTGACTAAACTCGATCCTATAAGTCTTTCCTTTGGTGGTCGAGCATTACAGTACCAGAAATTTTGCTGCAAGGCTATGGCAAGCACAGAAAACATATTTGTTTTGAAACTAGCATACAAAATCAATTCAAAAGAGCTTTTATGTTCATAAACATCGAAACCTTTGTATAACCGTCATTGTTTGTTTATTGCACAAATTTTATAGCAACCTTGCATAGTCGTATTTATTGTATGTTTATAGCACTAATAATATCACTTACATTGATGTTAATATTCCGAACCACCTGGATCGATTTAATTTTGAAATCTTTTGTTATTACCCAATCCATAAATTTTTATCAATGAACAATTGGATAATTTCCATCAAAGATGCTATGGATGGCAAGAGTTCCCTCTCCTCTCTTCCCATATCCTGACACAAGCCCTCTTTACTGAGGATGTTCGTAAGTTTAAAGATTCACTTCATGAGAAATGAATTCTGCTTATCAAACACGTCTTCAACAACAAAAAAGGTTTGCTGATGAGTTAACCAAATTGGAAGAGGGGACTATTCTATTCACCTCTTCCAAACATTGGAAGAGATGAGTAGAATAGTCATTATTTTGAAAGTGTTTAATAATATTATATAAAAATCGATATATAATATTAAAAAGAACGCCTTACAAGGAGTAGGATAGGATAGGATAGGATACCTAACAGGATATGTTGTTATCTGAAAGAGTGTGAGTTTTTGAGTCGATTTTCTTGAGTTTCCGGGAGATAAAACCCGCTTGTCCATGCCAGAGCTTGACAAACTCCAGAACCAGTTGAAGAAAGGTTTAGAAAAAGTTCCTCCAGTTGGCGAATAGACTTTAACTTAAGTCTATCTTTGGGCAGCCTAGAGCAGAGGATGCAAGCATCACTTCTGCTACACAGGTCTTAATGCAGTACATTAACCCCTTACTGTACCAATTAAAAATCAGAAAGTGGTCGTTTTTTTTGCCAATTTTTTGGGCGAGGATGATTTGCTGGATCAAATTCATCATTATTTGAACAACAATGATGAATTTGTGCAAACGCAAACTAAATAGCTGATACACGCCGTTGGCAACTTTTCTCGGTCGAAAAGAAATAGGCACAAGATTGTCTAGCGTCTATATTCGGTTGTATATTTTGTACCAAAATTCAAAATCAATTCTGGTGCAATAAACAAAAGACGTGTCACAGACGTCTTTGTATGTTATGGGGTTAAATATTTTTCTTCCTCTTTATGGTGCTTTTTATCTTGCTTGTCGCAGAGTCTGGCATTGGATGGGGGCAATATTTATGACTGTAGAAGTGTGTGTTTACAGGGAGGATTTGCCTGTTCTGTAAGGATGAAAAACCCGAGTTGCCAGGTGAAAAAACCCTACCTTCGCTAACTCACCTTTAGTCGAAAGAGAGCAGATAAAGATTCCTGACGAGAATCGAACACAGGTCTTTCTGACCAAAGGGCTTCGTCTATACTGACTGAGCCACAAAGGCTCTATAGTACATTAAATATATGTGTTTTCCTTAGAATATTGGTCTTTTATAGCATATTACTGTAGATTTTCGTGTTTTAAGAGTGGTTAGTGTAGATTTTCGTGCTTTATGGGTATTTGGTGTTTTCATATATTTTTATTAGGATATTGCGATATTAAATACCATTTTAAATGGCGCCAAAACGCACAAGAAACGGATTGCTAACAAATAGTGAAGTCGAGAAAAGAAGGCTTTCCCTTCTAAGGAGGATATTTATTATTATTATTACGGGATTCTTCCTTAGATTCATCCGGGGAGGCCTTAGACATCATATCAAGAACAACTATTTGGCATTCGCACAGTATCTATCATACTTTGCTTTGAATTCAATTACAGTCATGGCACCACAACAAACTGGCAGTTTATTCCACTCATTCAACACTCTCCAAGTAAAAAACCTAGTTCTAACACCCTTGATAACTACATGTTTGCTGAGTTTCCATAGATGGCCCCTAGTTCTCCCATCACCAAACCTCTTCTGAAAAATTTCCTCTGAATTAATCTTGTAAAAACCCTTCAGTAATTTGAATGTCTCAATCATATCACCCCTTTTCTGCCTATCAACCAATTTCTGTAACCCACAAATCTTCAACCTGTTCTCATAAGGTTCATTCCATAGACCAGCTATCATCTTGGTCACTCGCTTCTGGATCGTCTCTACCTCCTCCCCATCAAGAAGAAACCCAGGGGCCCAGATCTGGGCACAGTAGTCAAGATGGGGTCTTATCAAGGCTCGATAAAGAGGAACAATAACTTGCTTATCTCTGCTCGTCAAAGTATTCTTCAGTAACCAAGATCTGATGTGCTGATTTAGCCACTTTTGCTGTGTCCCTAAACTTCAACTCCGTATCCACCAACACACCCAAATCTCTGTCTTCGTCAACCTAATATATTGAGGAGAATACTGAAAAAGTCGAGTGGATTTTAAAATAACATAGAGAGGATAAAAAAATTAAGCAGCAAAATAAGAAACAATAAAGCAGAGAATCAGATAAGATATCGTGCACGGAAATCAAAGGAGGTTCATTCTAAAAATAAGGATATTGTTTGGTATGGTGACTATCATAAAGCATGCTATTTATGAGTGGGTTATTTCAAGTTTTCTGGAGAAAAAATTAAAAATATAGCACATGCAGTCGAAAAACAGAAAAGAAAACTAGACGAGATTGTAATTGTAGTGGATACGACTTAACTAGCAATAAGTTCAGTATGAGAGAAGATATAAAAGGGTTGTTGGAAGAAGCAAGAGTGAAGAAAGTGAAAATAGTAATTAGATTCCCTAGATATTATAGCAATGAATGAAGAAGAAAGGCCATGTGGCAAATGATTCGATGCATAGGCCGTGTAGAAGTAATGATGAAAGGTTTAGGTGTGTTGAGTGAGTTTGATGGAAAAATAGATTTGTATAAGAGGGATGGCCTCCACTTGAATGCGTTTGGTATAAGTCTTGACTATTTTTAAATGTTATGAGACCTAACACAGCGAACCAGGGAAACTAAATTATGATGAGAGCAATAGTGAGAACTTGTGTATAAGAGCGACAATATTATGTTACTGTGTTAATAAAGGGAATTATCATGGATATTATGAGGAGAGAATGATTTTGTGTTTATCAGGTTTGGACCTATCAAGCAAGCGCAATGATGTCTGCATAAATAAAGCATCAGATAAGAACAGATATCTGCAAGTTATCCAGCTGTGTTTGGCAGACTACAGAGAAGAGTGTGCAAATAAAGCATGCAGGTAGCTGGTGTTTGAACACTAATGCTAAAAGTATCAGAAACGGGAATAGTGTGTTATTTTCTTTCGTTCATCTTATACTGCGAAGAATATTTAATTCGACAAATGTGATGTGTCCAATACAACGGCGAAAAATACGGTAATCAAATATATCCGGACTCCTGCCCATTCGAACTCTTACTCTAATATGAAAGACATGAAGTTGGTCCTCCATTTGTTGCTATAATAGAGTTCATTCTTCTGAAAAAAATTCTATTAGATTTTGGTATGCTGTTGCTGTAATTGACTTGCATTCTTCGTTTTTCGAAGAGCATTACTGAGGTCAGTCACTGATGTCACGTGATTAGGCTGACTCGCAATCAGTATTCCAGTTCATTCAACAGGTGTATTTTTCACAAGGTTTGCGATCAGGGCTTTGTGCAGGCTAGTCAAGTTCTTCAACATCCATCTCATCAAGCCATTCCTGAAAAGACCTGCTTTATGAATGAGGCCATTGTCGTGTTATTCCAGGAAATTGCCTTCATCGACTTTCTGACATAAATTTGGTTTAGAATGTTATTATACTTTAACGTTAAGGTTCCATATCATTGAAACTAGGGACCCAGCCCCAACTATGAAAAACAGTTCCATACCACGATGCCTCCTCCAAAAAACTTGATAGCTGACGAAACACATTCGGGTGGCTTTCTCCTGGCATCTGCCAATCCCAGAGTGATGAATCGCAGTTCACCATGTGACACTAAGTAGAACTCCTTCGGAGTGCAAAATGGTGCCATTTGTAAGCAGTGGAATTCCTCCAGTGTTCAATAACGTTAGGCTTTACACCACTCCACCCGATGCTTAGTGTCGCGCTTGCTGGTGTTGTGTGCAGCACCAGCGACACAGCTGGTGTTGTGTGCAGAAGCAATTTGGAACTCAGTAGCGAGTGTTTCAACTGAAAGGACAGGTGATTTTCGCGCCACGCGCTTCAGCACATTTCGGTCTCGTTCTACGATTTCATCTTACCTACCAGGTCGCTGATGTGCTGTTGTTGCTCCTGGGTGTTTCCACTTCATAATGCATCACTCACAGTTGATTGAGGCAGCTGCAGCAGAACAGAAATTTCCCGAAGCGAGTTGTGGCATGGCATCCTATGATTATTGCCATTCTTTGAAAGTCGCTGAGCTTTTCAGTACTGCCTGTTTTATCGTTAATGTTTGTATATAAAGATTGCAAGACCATGTGCATCCTTTTATACCTGTATGAGTCATGTATGTAATATATATAACCATATCCACTACTTGGATGTCCGGATATTTTTGATCAGAGTGTATATGTGGTTACCCTTCCTGAATCTACGGATTATCCCCATATACACAAAGTAGACATGCGAATGTATCCAATTGGTGGATCTAGAAAGTTAGCTCCTCCATAGCGCAATTGGAAGAACGATGGTACATTGCGCCCTTCGATTGGAAAAAGCCTGC
This sequence comes from Typopeltis vanoorti, assembly GCF_054136105.1. NCBI lineage: Eukaryota > Metazoa > Arthropoda > Arachnida > Uropygi > Thelyphonidae > Typopeltis > Typopeltis vanoorti. Next base: position 140,316,800 of record NC_143551.1, on the reverse strand, counting down.
GTTCGATTCCCGTCGTGACGGAAGGAATCTTTATATGGACTTTTTCAATTGAAGGTGAGTTATCCGATCTCGTTGGAGGGTGTAGCAGGGTTTTTTCTACTGTAAACTCGGGTTTTTCATCCCGCATACAGATAAATCGGCCCTTCAGAACACACGCAATTTACAGACAAAAAGTACTTGTTGTAGTTGTGGTGAGCAGTAGATGGCGCTGATGTAGTTGATTGGTAGTAGAGGTTCGGTGGTGGTGGAGACGGAGAGTTGTACAGTAGGTGTCCTCCCGCGATGAGTCTTCGAACTCCTTGGAGGTGTCACGAATAATAATAATAATAATAATAATAATACATTTAATAGGCAAATGATTTCTAAAAGTTAAGGATGTTTTAAGAGAGTTCAATATCTTATTTGGATGAATAGGTACACGTGACACTTAAAACTCATTAATTGCATGAGAAAATGCTTCTTTAAAAGTTTTAAAAAAATTGCTTTTTACAGATACATACAGTATATTATAAACATATATTCAAGTATTTTCCCTCCTTAAGGTAATGTTAATGAGAACTGACCTTCAGCTCAGCCATTTTTTCCACCTTTTCCAATGGCACTGCTACTGTATGAGCTTCATCTCCTGTCATTTCTCGAGGTACATTGCTAGGATCTAGTTCCCGGAAACGCTGCTGAACTCTAAAAAAAAAAAAAATAGAGAAAGAAAGAAAAACAGAAAAAAAAAATAACGATAATAATAGCATTTGACGACTACAGAGTAAGTTATTACAAAGTTATTCCCATAAAATGGGATAATTATGTTCAGTGATTCTTTATAAGTGAGTGGTTCATCTGGAAACCACGTTTGAAATAAAAAAGGTCATTTGAAACTTTACTTCACTCTCCTAACTTATAGAGATCAGGACACATTGGGAGGTATAGGGTTAACCACCTTATCCTCAATATGATAGCGGTTAAATGTAGAATAATTCTCGACAGCGCATATTATTACCTCGACAGTAATAATAATAATAAGATATTATTATTTTAATGGGTTAAAAAAACCAGCTAACACCTTTTTATTCCCTTATAGGGAGTAGGCGAGGCCTTTATATCCTATGTAGCTTTTGGAGACTGAGTGGGCAGTTCAATCTCCGCCGGTAGCCAATCAGAGATAGCTGGCCCATGTCTATCACTAATTTCAGCAGTCACCGATGAAGAGGCTGGCAAACAAGTGCTGCCATCTCTTGGTACCTAACCCTAACAAGATATGTTACTGTCTGAAATAATGTGGGTACTATAGTCGATTTTCTTGAGTTTACGGGAGGAAAAACCCGCTTGCCCATGCCAGAGATCAACTAACTCGGGAACCGGTCGAAGATTGGCTTAGAAAAAGTTCCTTCAGTCGGCGACTAGACTAGAACCTAGGTCTCACTTCAAGCGGCCAAGCGCAGAGGACTCAAGCGCCACTTCCACTGAACTACACACACCTTTTTTTAGTTATCTTACATTAGCTACTTAGGTGGTGCCTTTTGAAATTGTCAGTTATTGTTCGATTAGTTTTTTACATATATTGAAGATGCCTTTGACACTTAAGCGAAAATGATAGTAATAAAATAATATTTTACGTAAGTTTATTCCGGTCTTATAATCTACTTAAATATGCCTACTCACAGTATTTCTTTATTAAAACAAATAATGGAATTTAAGACTTCTTCCTGCAAAATATGTCTCAACTGCAAATATGTGCTATTGATGTTGCAGGCGGAAAATGTGATCGAACCTAGGAGAACCGACTGGAGACAACGCCTTGTCTGTCTCCATACCTTGTCATAGTCTTCGATATTGTGGCTGGTGATACACCTACGATTTCTGCCGTTTTGGTTATGGCAGCTCCTGCATGCCACACTCCAATGATCCTACCTTTTTTTTTTGGAGTTATGATTATTGGAGTGCGGCTTTTTATTATATATATTTGTTTTTTTTATTATACCTTTTTATGATACTGGCTATCACATATATTTGTTTTTTTATTATACCTTTTTATGATACTGGCTATCACACAGCAATACCACAATAGATGTTGAATTAGCTGTTGTGCAGTTAGTGTGCAAAATGTCAGTCTTAGTGACCTTCAAAAAGGTATGATCATTAGAGTGTGGCTTGCAGGAGCTGCCATAACCCAAACGGCAGAAATTGTAGGTATATCATGAGCCACAATATCGAAGATTATGACAAGGTATAAAAAGGGACAGCATTGTCTCCAATCGGTTTTCCAAAGTTCGATCACATTTTCCGCCTGCAACATCACTGGCACAGTTGGGACATATTTTGCAGGAAGTATGGTCCCAAATTCCATTATCATATGTACATGTCTTGTATCAGTCTATCCCACGTCTAATTCATGGTGTTATAACAGCCCGAGGTAAGCCTACGGCTTATTAATAAAAAAATTCGCCATTATTTTGATAAGCTTCTGTATATTAAGAGAGAGATAGATTGCAATACATTGGACGATAGCATACAAAGTAAGAACGTGCAATCATTCTTCGCTGTGGCACTGTATAGCCTAACGTTGCACAGATTGACAGAGAGAAAGAGAGAGAGAGAGAGAGAGATTGCTGGTTGTATTAAAACACTTCGTACAGCAGGCTTTTCATCACATGGTTGGCCGAGTGGTTAGAATGCCCGCCTCTCCACGCAACAGGTCGTGAATTTAAATTCCACAAGCCTGGTGTGAACAAGGTTTTTAGAACTCCTTGAGTTTATTTATAAGGTTTATTTATAAGGTTTATTTATTTATATTAGCTGGATTAATAACATCGCCTTAATCTTTGGAAGCCTGAAGCTGCCTGAAAAAAGTTCTTTGTTTGATCTCTAGAGCGAGGTTTCTGGGCTATGTTAAAAATGTAAAAATTGATAAAAATAGAAAACAAAAACCTTAACCCACCTACTTTACCACAATGTACAGAAAAATTGTGTATTCGATGAACTAAGTCAACAAAAATTGGGATTTGCTAAGAAAATGAAAAAAAGAAAAAAAATCGAATATAGAGGAAAAGTGAAAGTAGAAATGCTATTTCAGTTGGGCTGATGGTATTTAAATGCTAGGGTGAAATATGAAAACTGTGCTGTTAATCCTGACTTACTTTTCCACTTTACTAAATAAGCAATCATTATTTTAATTTGCATATATAAATTATATATTTAGTTTAATCCTTTATCCAAGTGTAAGCAAACAAAGTTTGCGCCTGAAGTATCTTCAGGACTTGGGCAACTCGTGGCAAAGGTGGTTCAAACTTCACATCACTTGCCTCAGTATCCCATAATAATGTAAAGCACATGTCCTTGCGGACATGTATAATGCTATGCATTATGGGAAGGGTCACTACCCAGACCGGTTTCGACCTTTATTGAGGTCTCTTCAGTGAGAGCCAGACCAAGAGGTGATACCAAGCAAGCAAGACGTTGCTGACTATAAGGGCGAAGCAAAATGCTTTTTTATTCCCTGCTATCTGATAAGGATTACTGTGTGAGGAAAAGTTTATGAGCTAAGAGCTCTGCCTGAGTGGGTGCGATTCAGAGATCTTCATTTGGAAGTAGGATGGCCTTCGGTCTCCTATATTTTGAGAAGTCTGTTTCATCATAATTTGCTGCTTGTTGCACTAATTCATTTGGATGTGAAGAGGATACTGAGAAGAACTTCACTGCTGAAGACTGCAGGAAAGAATAGATGTAGGGAATATTTGTATCCCGGTGAAGTTGGACATTTCTGACGTACCATGGTGCGTTTAATATCATGCGGAGACATTTGTTTTGCACTTTCTGTAGTTTGAGGATATTTGTACTTGAGGTGTGACTCCAGGCTGGGGATGCGTAAGTGATAATGGGTCGAATCAATAGTTGATAAAGGAGCAGTTTTATTTTGGTATCCAGCTTGCTATTCCTATTGATAAGAGGGTAAAGCTGTGCAATGACTCTTGAGGCTTTTGAACATGAGGCTTTTATATGTGAACTGAAAGTTAGTTTTCTGTCCAGCAGTACACCCAGATATTTGGCTTCTGCTTTCCAGGGAATCTTGGTATTAAATAGGAAGATATCATCTTTGGGGAGTATTGAGTTTTTAGTGAAGAGCATGGCAATACTCTTCTGAGGGTTTACTTGCAGTCTCCATTCCGAGAACCAGTGCTCTAATCTCTGCAGATTTTCTTGCAGTTTCTTCGTGACAAGGTGAGGTTTAATAGATCTGGCTAGTATAGCTGTGTCGTCTGCGTATAGGGCAATGATGGATGACATTGGATTGTGCGGAATGTCCGCCATGTAAATCGTGAAAAGTATCGGTGCCAGAAGGGACCCTTGAGGAACTCCTGCCAAGATGCGTCGTTGGGTAGATAATATATCATTTAGTTTGACTTGCATTCGTCTGTCACTAAGAAATGACTTTATAATTTGAACTAGATCTGATGGAATGCCAGCTAAAATCAACTTGTATAGTAGTCCAAAGTGCCATAACTTGTCAAATGCCTTCTCTAAATCAAGAAAAACTGCCCCGGTGTATTGATGCCAATTATAACTTGTGATAATGAATTCTATTAGTCTGTGAATTTGTTGGGTGGTACTGTGAAATTGGCGAAAACCAAACTGTTCTGAAGGAAGGATGTTTAATTTTTTTACTGAAAGTTGAATTCTGGAAAGGATAGCTTTTTCTGCTATTTTGCCCAGATTAGATATCAGACTTATGGGACGATAACTTTGAGGCTGCTGAGGATCCTTGCCTGGTTTGTATATAGGAACTACGTCTGCCAACTTCCATGCAGAGGGGAAGTACTTAAACCTGAACATAGCATTTATTATTGTTGTGAGATATACGATGGCCTTTCGGGGTAGCAGTTTAATAACTTTGTTGGAGATGCCGTCAGGCCCTGGAGCTTTTTTATTCTTTAAATTCTTTATAATGTCATAAATTTCAGCTGGGGAAATAGGTGTGAGTTGGCTAGTACAGGTATCAGGCCGTTTTAACACGTGTCTGACGTGGCGGTGGACTTTGTAAATATGATTGAAATTTAGATTATTGTATGAAGGGCTACACTGTTTTTCTAAATTTTTAGCTTAGTTTCGGCTTTTTCTGCATATGTGTAAACAATGTTCAGGTCAGATTTGAGAGGAGGAAGAGATTTGTTTTTGTTTTTGATGTTTCTCAGGAACTTCCAAACGGATTGATCACCAGGTGATATGGAGGCTAATTTATCTTCCCATAGTTTGTTTCTATGGACTTTAAGTGCATCTCTCACTGCACTGTTCATTTTGTTGAGATATTTCTTGTCTTGGGGTGCTCTGGTGTTGTGGTATCTTTTTCTTTCTTTATTTTTCTCCCTGATTAAGTTCATTATGTCATCTGGTAGTCGTTTAGGCTTGAAGGCAACTGAATTTGAGGTGATAGATGCTATGGCTGTGTTGATTTGATCAGTAAGTTTATTGACTGCAGAATCAATTTCTTCCTTGGAATTAATATGAGGGATGGGATCAATGTAGTTTGGAAGCATTTTGGATAGTTTTTCCCAGGGAATGAAGGTATGAGGCGAATGGGGAAGATCCCTCTGATAACCCAGTTGGAGCAGAATAGGATTGTGGTCTGATGATAACTCATTCAATGATTCCAGGGAGTACTGTAGGTTAACATTCTGAAGGACAGCTATATCCAAGACGTCGGATGAGCCAGTAGGACTGTGGTGAGTTGGCACTGAGGGACCAGCCACAGTTGCGCAATTTGAGCTTGTGTAGTTATAGAGGATGCGGCCATTCCTATTTATAGACCTACTGCTCCAGGCGTGATGTTTTGCATTAGAATCTCCTGCAATAATAACCGGCAGTTTAATGCCGAGGATAGCATCCAGATCTGTGGTCAGCAATGTTTTTGATGGTGGGTTATAAGCAGAATATATTTTTATGTTTCCGATAGAGTTTGTGATGACATTGATACCTGTAAGTTCGAGATTGGTGGTTGTAGGAATGGCTACAGAATGATGATTGATGTGATTTTTGATGAGGATGGCGGTGCCACCGCCTCTGTAATCCAGTCTATCATTCCTGTAGAGCTGATATCCTTTGAATTTAGGATTGTCAGCAGGTCTCAGGTGAGTTTCATTAATTAATAATATATCCGGATTATATCTGTCATTGAATTCCTGTACTTCTAGTATTTTATTTTTAAGGCCGTTGGCATTCCATGAGATAATCATTAGAGAATCTGGGGTAAATTTTTTCCTATGCATTGGAGAGTGCAGATAAAATGAGCTGTGTTTGCTGCAAGAAACTTTTTGTAGTGCTCAGTGATGGATTTGCGTTACTGAAATCCTGTAACATATTTACAAGAGAAGAGGTGATGATGGCTGTTATATTTGAATGTGGATTTGTCATATTCTGGTCATGGATTGCTTTTTTGGGGCGGGCCACATCAGCATATGTTCTTGTTTGGTGTTGAAGATTTATTTTCTTAGAGGGCTCAGTTGATGGTGGTTGAACACCTGTCATCTTGTTCAAGCTAATAGGAGCCTGATGAACTTGGGCTTCTGGGGCTTTCGTTTCTGTCAGTGAGCTAGACTGACTGATTAACTCAGTTTGTCTGTTTTTTGGGTGGCATATACATCCTCTGTAATTTGCAGGGTGGGGGCCACCACAATTAGCACACTTAGCCGGTGTGGTTTTTGGCTTGGAGCAGGTATATGTGGGGTGGGTGTCACCACATTTCAGACATCTGTATTGGGCTTTGCACAACTTCTGGGCATGACCAAATTTTTGGCATCTATGGCATTGCCCAGAAGAGGCCCTCTTCCTAAGTGGCTCTGGTGAGATCTTGAGTCCACAGATTGTCTTCAAATTGTAAATATCTTTATAGATGTTGTGTATTTCTACCAATACTAGAGGCATAGGGGTCTTGTTAGATCTATACATTCTACTGACTTTGATGGGAGGCAGATCTTGCATGTTGAGGTCAGCAGCTATTTCAGCTGTTTCAATGTCTTCAGATACTCCTCGGAGTACCACTTTAAGATTTTTCTCCGAGGTAAGTGTGAATGTATGGTATTGTATACCTCTTGTGTCCAACTCCTTGGTTAGATTTCTATAGTCAGACACTGTAGTGGGCTGAATTTTGATGCCCTCCTCTATGTTCTTGGCAGTGGAGTAATTTATTTGCAGGTTGGCCATGGTGGTTCTTAGGGCTGTCCATCTCTGTTTTTCCCTAAGAATGACTGGAGGCACCTTTTCATTGGTGGAGGCAGAGGAATCTATGTTGGGGGCATCTTCATCCATGCCATTTTCGTTTGCTGACTCCGAGGCGAGAGTTTTGCGTTTTTTACGCACGTGCTTCTCTCCTTGATCTGAATGAGTAGATTCAGAGGTGACTGGATTTAAATTTTCCTCCATTTGAGGAGTGTCTTCATTTGGATCATCGTCAGTCTCAGGTGAAGAGTAAAGATTCAGGAAGCCGGGCCATTCACGCTCGAACTTCTTAAGGAGTTTCTTTATGAAGCTGAAAGCCAATCCTTTATCTAGAGAGTCTATAATTGTATCAGGATCTATCAAGTTTGATGGCCATTTGAGCTTAAATTTCCTTTGAAGTTTATTTACAAGTATGAGCGCTGGCTCTTCGTCCAGCGAATCTGTGAGGGCGTCCAAATCTGACACATTCATTATTGACAGTTTGCGTATAAACGCAAGTAAATGTATCTGGAATAGATATGCTAACAATGGCGATTCTATCGGCTGTTAGGCCTAACGAATCGCCCTCGTTGCAATTACCGTCCACTTACCTTTGCTGATGTTCTTAGATTCAGTATAGTCCGCAATTTAATGACTTTAAATAAACGCGTCTCTGCTAGTTAATCTAGCAGCTACACTTCAAAACCATCATATTTAATTACCACGTTCTACAGAGAAGAAAGTTCACAACCGTATCAGTGAAGACTCACTAGCGACACCCTGATACCAAGCAATTGAAGCAATGCAGAAGTCATATTTACCTATACGAGTTGCCAAAAGGTGTCACCCCTTATTCATAAATTACTCTGGATTAGAGAATGATGTTGGAAATTTTTTCCCGCTTGGTTAGATTATAAATTATATATTTAGTTTAATCCTTTATCCAAGTGTTTAGTTTAATCCTTTATGCCACTTATAGTGATAATCTTGGACCAGCTATCTCTGATTGGCTACCGGTGGAGATTGAACAGAGAATCAGTCTCCAAAAGCTAGACAGGGTTAAAAAAGGCCTTGTCTGCTTCCTATAAGGGAATAAGAGACGCTAGTTGATTTTTCTTAAAAAAAAGAAAAAAAAAGTTCAGATAAAAGGACAAAGTCTGTATAGCCCAGTGTAAATAGCGTTTGCTTCCATAGGCCCCAGAAGAAGTCGCCAACTAGAGGAATTTTTTCTAGACTTTTTCTAACCAGTTCCCAAGTTAGTCGATCTTTATTTATTGTTATAAAAGAATAAAATTGTTTTTATAATGAATTTTATTTTATTTTATTATTCTTTGTATTGTTAAATATTTTAAGATAAAAGTTCTTGTGATAACAGGTTAAAATTATTTATATTTATGAAGTTTCTTTTTTAATTTGCAACCGAACTTAATTATAATGAAAGAAATATAATATTTTACCTTTAATTTGTTCACCATTTCCGGAAATTCAGAGAATTAGCTTTTTTTTTTTTTTTTGTTTTGTTTTTCTGGAAAATTCCCGAGATGAATGTAATCTCACTTAGAATAGTGCCTACCCAGATCGATCTAATCACGATCTTATATTTTTAAGCCTTTCGTGCTCACCGCATATTATTAACTCGTTGTCTGTTTTGACACCTGGAAAGTGCCACACAATTGTCCGTGTGTCTAGAGAGAAACCTGTCTTCTGATGATAAGACTAACTATTGGTCGCCATAGTAAAAGCCAGCTGCTCGGAACTCGGCTCCTCGTAACAATTCCTTTTAAAATCTCTTAAACACTGAAATATGATACAATATTGGAAGAGAAAACATTATTTTGGTTAAAGCATATTTTAGAAAGATAAGGAAAAAAAGGGAGATATCCTATGACTCATTCTCAAATTTCCCCTCTCCCCAAATCTTTTTTTTTTCTTTCTTCGAGCTGTTGAATTTAAAGTGGCATTTCTTATTATTTCAGCTGAAAGTACCAAATGAACTGGATAGATTCTAGAAATAGAAATTCCCGAAACGGCGAAACAAGAACTTTAAAATTGGGCCTCATTTTTCTGTTGTAGGTCCAGCGAAACGTGTGCTAAACTTCGCATCATTGTGTTCATTATTTATAAATCAATGTGGCTGTGTATATTGATTGAAAATGTTTACAATGTGGATTAACATCTCGAGTATTACGATGAATGAAAAAGGAGAAACGCAAAGAATGCACAGGTGGAATGAAATTTTGTGAACTGAAAAAATGAATTAATCGGACATGATGAAATAGTTGATTGTTTTAGATATTATGCAAATGTGATACAGCGTGCATAATTAAGCTTTCCGACCACCTGCATCGGCTAAGCACAAAGGAAATCGTTCGCAAACAGCGTGATATACGAGTCTTTCGTGTCTTCGTAAGTATAGAAATCAAGGGTCTGCTGAAGGGAGCGGAGAACATGTGTGCATGTTCGATAAGCTATTTATCAATTTAAAAAAAAAAAAAAGGTGGGGGGGGGAGAGATAGTTCATTTGGACAGCTAAGAAATTTTAGCGATTTGCATAACTATGGACACTGAATGCATTTAGAAATTAATACAACTTAAACATTCATAGTAGTACTTAAAATTCATATATTGCCGCCCAGCATGTGTGCCTGAATATCACATGCTCCTTGAATTTTGAGCTTACATTAGAAAATCTGAGGTTATAAACAGTTGTGTGAAGGGACGTGAACTAGTGAGCAACTGTTTGTGAGAACATCGCTATCAATCCGACATCCTTAAAATTCAGTGTCTGAGGAAAGAGAAAGTAAACATATAAAGTCCCTAAAACCAGTGGCTTAGCTAGAGCTTTTGCCATCCGGGGCGGCCCCTGAGTTTGCCGCCCCTCTCAATACACACAAAAATTACTACAGAAAGTCAAAACGACGTATACGGAAATTAATTAAAACACTATGTTTGTTTTTGAAGTAAAACTTTAATTCCAACATTCTAAAATGTTATTTTTCTTGCTTTTCTGTTCGCAAAATCGTCGATGATATTGGCGAAGTCTATTTCATAGTAATGTAGGTAATTCTTAATCAATTTTTATTTAGAAAAACTCCTCTCACAACTAGCAATTGTGAGGAAAATTACAAACTGAGTTCTTGAGAGTGTATTTTGGAATTAACTGAAAAAGTTCAGTGCCGCCCGGAGCGGACCGTCCCCTTCGCCCTCACCTAGCTATGCCACTGCCTAAAATTAAAGTTTTGAATATCCATCTAAGTAATGCAAATTTCAACTAATTGAATTTGACTACCAATAAAAATGTGAACAGTATGCCTTGATTAATTGTATGGGTGTGCTCATGAAAGTTGCCTCCATTAAAAAAAGGTGAAACTCAGTTTTACTAAATAGATATATTTAATCGTATTTTATGCAAATGAAATGCAGTAGCATAAAAAGTTTGTTTTATATCTCTGTAAACAAAGATAAAAATATTAAAACAAACAAACAAAAAAAAAAAAAAAAGCTCGCATACATGAAATAATAATAGAAATCTTCTACAGAAGATCTGGTCCACTAGCAATTTAACGTCGATGACCGCTATGCTGCGATAGTTCTGATTCAATAAGAGTCAAGGGAACGAACCTTATCACAATAATGGACAAGGTTCTGGGAGGATGTTATAAATCATTAAAATATTAATAATTACGCGTTTCTAACCCATAAATACCGTTTTAACCATAAAATATCACTCAGCGTATCGCTAGTCTTCGGTATGAAAGATGGACTAAGCCCAAGTATCCAAGTATGTGTGTGTATATGTATATATATATATATATATATATATATATATATATATATATATATATATATAAGAGAGAGAGAGAGAGAGAGAGAGAGCACGATTACAATTTTACATGATTACGATAGCAAGATTACAAGAGATATAAACTCATGAGATTTGAAAAAGAAGCAGCAGTCTGATTATAATGAAATCCGTAAACTGATAGCGAAGTGTTATAGCAAAAAAAAAAAGAGTAAATAAATAACGATGAGTAAAGTTAAACAGTACTACTTTCCACAATAGGTATAAACGCAGTCCGTTCGGATCATTTTGGATTAGCACGATGATGTAAACACTTCATGGTTTTCCTGATTCCATCTTTCCGTAAAGAATCATCCTTTTTAGTTTTTCTTGAAACCTTGGCATGTTCTGCTGTTGGTGCAAGTCAAGACTGTTCCATCTCATGGTAAATGGTGTGAATTTTATGTTCCTTCTGCAGATCTTCCTGATTTTTCCAAAGTTAAATAAACCACAGGTGCAGGGGACCTGATGAACCAAGAATGGAATGCCAAAGAAGAAAGTTCATCCTTTCGAGAACTTAAAAATGAAGAGAGCTTTTGGAAAGGGCAGAATGCAGCTTGACACGAGTTATAAATATCATTGTTTCTACCGAAAACTCTGATTTCATCCCATATACAGGCAAATCGAGAAAACATGCAATTAAGAGATGAAATACTATTCGTGGGCGGCAGGTGGCGTGCCGCTCTTCGCCATACATGGAGAGAGCGGCATGCCGTGTAGATGCGATATGCACATGGATGTTTAAGCAATGAAGAACAGTGGATTGTGTGGGTATAGAGTGCTCTTCGAAGTGATGCGTTGGATTCCTTGAAGGTGTCATATAATAATAATAAACCCAAACTTATCGAAATGTCAGTAGCCATAGTACGGCCTATATCACCAAGTTCTAGTTCCTACATGCTTCCCCTTACCTTGCCAGCAATCACGAGCAATCTGTACTCTAGCAACCCAGATTTTTATCCATAGGCTTGTTTTCCTTTCGCACATTACTTCACGTCTGTCCATACTCCACATGTTGCGGTGTTTAAATGAGTGTTTGTATTAATCATAGAAGCAGTTATCAGCACTATGCACCCAGGTGTTCTATGGTAGCATTTTGCCTAATCATAAGTTCTGATGGTGTATTTTCTTTCCAACCTTAGCGCGCGCGCGCACCCCCCCCCCCCCCACACACACTCGCTAGTACAAAGACAATCGCAAGAGTTTGATCAGGCTTGTATTCCTCTCCTCCCCTGCCACTAACTTAAAGAGATCTGAAGAAAAGAATCTGTAAAAATGTGTGTGTGTTATATTTTAGCAAACGAACTTACCTCAAAATTTCTTTTCTCGTAAAAAATGTACAATCCTGAAATAGAAAACAAGTAATTAGTATTCAGAATTACAGCTGTTTTATAATAATGCTATGATTTTTTCTGTTACTTTGAAGAAGCTTGGAATTAATAATAATCAAATTATCAGCCATAAATTATTAGTCAAAACTACTTTCTTCTCCTAATCAAAATATGATGTAATTAAATTTATTTCATATTACTATTTATGTCCCAATAATTTTAATGTAATTATATATTGAATTTATTTACAATTTTAGTGACAATGTGCAACATTTCACATTAACACGGGTATAATTACTACAGGAATCGATATTACGAATTCATTCTGCAGGGATTTTCCAACCTACTTTTTATCCAAAACGCTGTATATCTGCTTTAGCAAATACTATTTTATACATGAAATTTTATTCATGGTAGTTAGTTTTCAAGAATTTTGAAAACAGTGTTATTTCATTCGCCAATTATTACATAACAGAAGCAGGGCCGCCCCGTGCTGGCATGCAGGTTGTGTCCCGCACAAAGGCGCCTGATCAGGAGGGGCGCCATTTCAAGACAATAAATAATAGTAAATAAAAAACTAAATAGAGTCCTTTCTTTGAGGATCCTACATATTTCGCTCAATATGCGAGATTGAGGATAAATGGTATTAGAAATCTGATCCTGTAGGCGTTCCATTAAATAATTATTTCCGATGTTCTGGTGTTCCGGTTTGTTAATTAGATTGCATTTACGAATACTTATGTAAAAGGCTTAAATACTTGCTAGAACTGCATAGCAACTCATAGAGAAAGCAAAATAACTAAAATCCAACTGCTTTTAGTAGAAGTATCATCGTAATAGAAATAGAAGCTTTTTTTTTTTTTAGTTGGTTGCAAATTAAATTAAATTTGCCAAGAAATCATATTTTTACCCAAGTGTAAGCAAACAAAGTTTGGTATAATATTTAATACGCAAACTTTGTTTGCTTACACTTGGGCAAAGATTAAACAAGAATATAATTTCCCGGCAAGTTTAATTTAAAGTACAAATTAGGCCTCATAAATGGACACCCAAATTTTGTTCACCAACCAATGATTTTTTTTTTCGATTTTTTCACTGACTTTTATTTTATGATACACGTAGGAAATGATCACTGAAACTTATACAATGTTATTTTAACCTTCTTTTAAACACTTCATAATTTAGGATTCGCATCATTTCGATCTCTAATTGACAGAAAATCTGAGATGCATGACTCTTTCAAGTGAGTCCGTGCAATTATCCTGACCCCCAAGATTTCGAACCAATCATTCCAAATACTTTGTGTGACTCTATCAAGTATCCTCTGAAAACGCCGATTTTCCACTTCGTGTGATTGAATTCTGATTGAGTTTGCGCGATAGATTTTTCACATAGCGTGAGACTGGATAGAAGCTCTTTGATAATTTTCAAAGAGAGGAGTAGGAAGAGGAGAACATTTTGCAGGCCTCAAAATGTCCTAGAGTTGGTGAATCATAAGTTTGAGCAGTAATTCAAAGAGCTTCTGAAATTGAAACAAAGCTAATGACAAAATAAAAACTTACATATGCAGGATTTACTAGCAGACTTTTTTAAAAAATGATATTATCTGAAATTATCGTTAAAACAAAGTATCATCTTTATTATTTGTATTTTTTAACATAGCTCTCTCTCTCTCTCTCTATATATATATATATATATATATATATATATATATATATATATATTCCAGCTCTACTTCTAATTTAAAATTTCGTGATTTTCAGAATTATTAATTTTCCGCTTTACCTGATAATCTTCCAGCTGCTCCTCCGTAAATGTTACAACCTTGTTCCCCATGTGCTGGATTGAATCGTGATGCTACGTTCCTGTGGGCGTGGATGACATACAACTGCTCGAGATAGCACCTCGAATGTAGTTCTAATTTTGACCACACCCATCCTTATGTTCAAGATGACGTCACACATCATTCCATGCTATCACATACGCGGTTGCTAGGACTGTTGCTAAGGCATCCCGGAATATTCCTTTCGAAGAAATGTGATACATATGATTATCAAGAAGATCTATGCCATTACTACAAAGTTTGAATTTTTCACTAATCCCAACTACCAAAATAAGACAGCGCATGAAAGCTTTTGTCTTTAGTCAGCAAAAGGAATTTACTTTATGTCATATAATATTTTTATATGACGTAAAGTATTTTAAAATGATCATATATTTCAAATACCGAGCAATATAATTATAATTTATTGTAATTGGGTATTTTACTATAATGATCGGTAATTTCCTACTTGGGTCAACGCTATGAGGGAAGCCAATTCTTAGTTAGCAGAAGATATTTAGTGTATATAAAACTGTAAAACACTGTATGATGCATATATTCAGAGCGATAATCATATAAAATAAAGAGTATTAGAGCGTAATATCATCAGAGAACATATTTTATTTTATTTTCACAAACAGCTCATACTCTCTGTTTTAGAAATCAGCCTTTTTGTTAAGTTTAAGCATAATCTCTGAATCAATTCAGATTACGCTTTCAGATTATAAATGCTACTATTATAAAAGGAAATTTGTGTGTGTGTGTGTGTGTGTGTGTGTGTGTGTGTGTGTGTGTGTGTGTGTGTGTGTGTGTGTGTGTGTGTGTGTGTGTGTGTGTGTGTGTGTGTGTGTGTGTGTGTGTGTGTGTGTGTGTGTGTGTGTGTTTTCTGGTTGGTTGGCATGTCAGTGGATGAAAACCTGAGATTCCAGAAAAAAAAGAAAAAAAACTACCACCGCCTATGAATCAAATAGCCCATCTTCAGTTAAAAAGCCTTTATAGATATTCCTCTCATACCAGAACTAAACGCAAGTCCCAAATAAAGGATTCTGTGCTACCCACAATGATTACTATGGCTGTGCTGTATAGCAGAAAGTAGATAACAGAAATCACTACATATCCTTCTAGTATAGGTGTGCCCCCTCAGTCCCGGTTTCACAAAAAGTGTCCCAGCGTCGCCAGATATGCGTTCGGAACGCCAACATATCCCGTTTTTTAATATCCAACATCGAGGATAAAGTATTTTCATATAACATTCATAAAACAAGCAACTGTTGCAGAAATAAAGAGTATATTTTGTTATATTTTGATAACTTATATATAAGTCGTATATGGATTTATTTTTTAATTAAAATATTAGACTTTTTTTCCTTTCTTTCTTTCCTGTAGTCTTCCAACACTTTTATAATGAAAACATTCCATTCCTTTTGAGATTACGAAAGCCACTGTTCTTATTTTGACACTGACTGATTCCATTTGCTTCAGTGCAATGATTTTCACGAGTTTATGCGTGAATAAAAACAATATTAAAAACGACATACAGTATTCTTCTGAAAAGTATGTGAGTTCAGCTACATAAGCCACCACAACAAATTTCCAAGATTTACCAGTCTGGACTTCAGACGGATAAAGTTTGAGGTACTACAAAAAATACAGTGTATTAAAGATAAATATAGAAGAAAAGACACCAAGATGAACGACACTCGCAAATAATTATATAAAAATCTGAAGATTATTTTAAACGTTCCTGTGTGTGTTTCTTTTCCAAATACATAGAAAAATTCTTTACAATATATAAAAATAATTTATATTATTATTAAGAAAGACCTCCAGGGAATCAGGAACTTTTCAAGGGAACCCACATACTACACGCACCAGCTGTCATACTTGTTCTTGAATTCATTCATGCTACTTGCACTCACAGCATCAAATTGCAATCGCGCGCTAGTGAGCATCTGGGTAAGTGTGGGTGTGTATGCGCACGCATTCTTACTGATTTCCCAGTTTTTTATTAAAATCCTGCTACCTTCCCGTGAAACAGAATAATTCAAGAATTCATTTTCAGTTAACGTCCATATAAATATTCTTCATGTCCTAGACGAGATTTGAACCCAGGTCTTTCCAGTCAAAGGAGGATCGTCGATAACTGAGCTACGGGACTATAACTTCGGTTTTAAATAATTCATATTGAGCTTGAGACTTGATTACGTCACAATATTTTACTTCTGAGTTAATATCGCTCTGGATAACTAATTTTAATTTCTTAAATTATTTATAATAGTAATTTCACACATTAAAGATTGTTCAACCTACGTATTGTATCACGAATGGACAAAAAGTGGAGGAGAAAGATCAAACAGTAATTTGAAGGTCTGCAAGTTATGCTCTTTAGGAAATATATAAGATGTAAGTTGAATTTTGAGCAGATGTTCGTTAGTCACTATAGGTGTTTTAATGGGCTGCGGGGGGAAGTACCCCCACCCTCCGATAACAATAGACATTTCTAAAAAAAAAAAAATCTTCCTCTAGTGCCTTTTATTTTAAAGGGTGTAGGCACAGCTCTTTTAGCTTTAATGAACTCTTTAGAAATCCGATCTCTGCCTTTATCCATCCTTGAAAGCTCAGCTTGAGTTATCGATGATTGGAGGTATCAAAGCGCAAGTACGGAAAACAACCGCCATCTTACATTCATGTAAGGGTATTATAAAACCCTTACATGAATGCTGTTGTCTGAATTAGGATATATAGAATATATATATAAGCAAAACAGTTACGTTTACGCCTGAACGTAGTTCAAGTCTAATAAAGGTGGGTAAAGCTCTGATCACTATTCTTAGTATTTCCCATAATGTAAAACACATCTCACTAAGAGATGTATACTGTTATACATTATGGGTGGGGGGGGTCACTATCCAGACCGGTTTCAACCTTTTTTGAGGTCTCCTCAGTGAGTAAGAATGGGAGTTCATGTCTCTCATCATCGGCCTTTGAAGTATAAAGAGTGCTGATGGTAGTAAGAGGGGAAGAGAACGAAAGGTAGAGTATGATAGCAAGAGATAATAAAGAGGCCTCAGTCAACCTGTTTAGCTATGTAACCAAGAGGTTGTAGCTAAACGGTCCGTACATGTCATCTCTCCTCACCTGTTCTGAAAAAAAACTTTAAAAGTACTTTACTTTACCCCATAGCTTAAACTAGATTAAACCAGGTGTCTGAAGATGTCATCTCTTAACACCTATTGTTCTATATAAAAAAAAAAAAACGTGACTTAAATTAAATTAAATTAAACCAGGTGTCTGTGGATGTCTTCTGTTCCTACAAGAAAGAAAAACTGAAAACATTTTAAACTTAAATTATATAGGATTGCATTTTGGAACTTAACTGATTAGCTTAGTGCCGAATTAAAGGGATCCATTGTTTTGAAGGGCGACTGAGGGGGGGGAACTTGAGAACGGAGATTTTGGGGGAAGAACCTTCACGAGGAGCCGCACCGCCTCAACGTAAGCCTTCGCTTCTCGGGTTCTCAGGCCGACCCCCTCCTGTTTGTTGAATTGTAAGACCTGTGGATTACCATATAGGAAGAGACAGGGTTTTATTTGCCTCTGTATAAGGAAACATATTATGGGTGGTTTGCACCATTTGTTTACAAATTTATAATCTCCTAGGAGATGCCTTTCTTGGGCTAGAAACTGTGACAGATAGAAATAGAGCCCGCTTACGACTCTTGCGTAGATTAGGCTTTCGTCCCGTATCTGGGACTTTTCCCGCACTTTCCAGATGTGATACTTGATCGCGTTGATCAGAAAAACTATGAATTTTTGGATTTTTCTGACCGGAGGGGGGAATTGCAGATGTACGACCTCCTCCACTGGCAGCATCGGGATTCCCAACACTGTACTTAGTCTTTGCCAGACACGTTGGGCGGGGAGACAAAAGTAAAAGAAGTGTCCTACCATTTCAACGCTCTGACAGACGTCACAGAAGGAGTCGCACAGACTTGGTCTATAGCGGCACTTGATCAGTTTCACAGGGAGAGTTGTCCGTAGGCTATTCGCCATGCTAAATCCCTGTGAAACGGCTGTCGCCAGCTATTCCTGATGTTTTGGAATAGGATTTCCATATTTGTATCTAAATTTGGCTTATCAGATATGGAAAGCTGGAAAAATTCCCAGTATACTGCTTGTGATTTTCATTTTAATATATCTATTCCCTCTGTTTTAAATTTTTTGATGTGTTTACTAAGTGAATAATACCATTTAGGCACAACCGAAGTATGGAAGGAAATGTCCTAGGAAGTATTTAATTAAGTTGCCTGAAATATGGTTTGACTTTAAAGCCTTCCGTATGGTTTTAAGAGTATTTGCGTAAAATAAACATTTTAAACTGGGAAGTGAGAATCCCCCTTGACTGCTTTTTAATTTTAGATAATCTTTCCAAACTTAACTGTTTTGCTTACTTGGGAGAAGGAGTAAAAAAAACAAGTTTATAAAATTACTTGGTATTCTTAATATATATTATCCCCAAGGTAAAAAACTTTTCACATATATATATAATTAATAAAAATGAAAAAGAAAATCCTTAGCTCACTCACGAATGTATGAATGTATTATAGGTTTATAGAAATCTTTCGTGGGTGGAAGCCATAAAAAAAAAAAAAATCAAAAGAATAGCAGTATGAGAGAAGCTGAATTGAAACAGCACCATTAACGTCGTTGGTGTTATGGGAGCAACTGATTAAGAACAATTACGTTATTTCCTTTTATTTAACTGAATACTGTGCTCCAGTATGGGCTTTAGAACACATACTCTATGAGTTGGTATACACTGTATCAAGCATACACTTGCCACTTCTGTGGATGTCTTTAGTAACTGTTTCTTTCACTAGTCTTTCACTTTACATCTTCATTTTTCACATTAGTTACTAGTCTTTCACTAGTCACTGTATTGTTTACTGTGCAACAATGATAATTCGGTAGTGTGTTAATAATAATAATAATAATAATTATTATTATTATTATTATTATTACGGGAAACTTCAAGGAATCCTTAGGCTCATAGAGGGAGGGCCCTCAATTCAGCATTTACACAGTATCTATCATACTTTTCTTTGAACTCATTCACAGTCAGGGCTGCCACTCCTTGGGATTTTTTTCAAGATCTAGGGAATTTAGCCGCTACCTAGGGATCTAGGGATTTTTAATAAAAAAATTCCCAAAATCTTGAGAAATTTGAACAGAAGTTTGAATTTTAATATTTTTGTCATATTTTACTATTATATTCACGATTTTTTTTTTTTTTGATAAATCTGATAAATAAACCGTTTTTGCTCTGTTCTGGTTTTGTTTTCCTTTTCTTATCACACAGGTTTTACATCGTTACATACATATAGCTCAACCTCTTGCAGTGTTATCGTAGAGATCCTTGTGCTTGTACAGTGTTTGACAAATTGCTTAAATTATCAATATTTTTAATTATTTTCATATTTATGGTACTTCCAATCTAACCATATGGAGCCATCAAAGAAAAAATAGAAGTGGTATTCTCAAGCATTTAAAGAAGATTGGTTAAAATATCCTGAATTAAAAGATTGGCTGCAGCAAGACGTGAACGGCAAAGATACCAGTTACTGTAAGTGTTGTAATATTACATTTAAAAACGCAAAGAAATCTGCGCTAATAAAGCATAAAGATTCAGCCAAACATAAAAGTAATTATCGGTCTGCTAAGTCGACAACTGTTATTACTCAATTTCTTAATAAGAAAGCGTCAACAGAGGATAAACAATTAGCTAGGAGTGAGTTAATAATTGCTAGCTTCTTTTCTGAGCATAACGTTCCATTTTCTCATGTTGATCATTTTGTAACGATGTGTAAACGCGCATTTCCGGATAGCCAAATTGCTGGAAAGTTGGCAATGAAGAAAACTAAACTTTCTTATGTTATTCAGGATGGAATATCATTCCATGAGAAGTCTCAACTTACCGAAATATGCAAGAATCAAAAATTTTCAATTATAATAGATGAGATTACAGATATCTCCATCATTCAAATCTTGGCTGTTGTTGTACGGTATTTTGATACAGATAAAAAAGATGTAGCTGATGCATTACTAGACATAGTATGTGTAGAGAACGGAAGTGCTAAAAGTCTTTACAGTGCTGTCAAAACTCTTCTACTGGATCATGGCATTCACCTTAGCAATATCATTGAGTTTGATAGTGATAACTGTTCCTCCGTGATTGGCGTTAACAGTGGATTTCAGAAACTGTTGAAAGATGATGTCCCATCTGTTTTTGTAATGGGTTGCGTTTGTCATTCATTTGCTCTATGCGCTAGTCATGCAGTCAGTGTTTTACCCGCATACTTAGAAGCTTTTCTAAAGGATTTAACCTCCTACTTCTCCCGCAGTGATAAGCGGCAAAGAGATTTTGTACTCATTCAAAAAGCTGCTGATATAGCTACACATAAAATTCCCAAACTTGCTCAAACCAGGTGACTGTCGAGGGAAAAAGTGGTATCAACTATTTTAGAACAGTATGATGCATTAGTTCTATACTTTCAAAATGAATCAAGGACAGATAAAATTGACAATGCCAAAAAAAATTATGATACACTTACTGACCTTGGAACCAGACCAATGCTTTTTTCCTTCAGTATATTCTTGAAAAAGTAAACACACTTAACATAGATTTTCAATCAGAGCATTTCAGGTTACACCAACTATTCCTAAATATATCAACAGAATATCTCAATTTACTTAGTTGCTTCATTAAAGATGAGATTTTAAGAACAGCTAAATTATCAGAAATTAATCCAAGAAACCAAAACAACTATAAAAATGTCAATGATATTTACTTCGGTGGTAGAGCAATGGCGCACTTAATTAGAAACCCTTTCGAAGATAACTCTATTTTGTTGAGATTTAAAAATGATTGTTTAAAGGTTCTTGTGGAACATAGTTCGCAAATAAAGAAAAGATTTGTCTTCGAAGAAGACAACATTGTTGCAAAATTACGAATCTTGTACCCAAAAGTTGCTAGTGACCCTAGCCAGTCATCATCTACCATCATTCCTCTTTTTGCTCAATTCCCCTCACTTGGTGATGATATTAGGTTAAATCAAATAGATGATGAGTGGAGAAGTTATCGTCTCGTAGCATCAGATCTACCAATTCCTAAAGATATTGGCATTCCTCGATATTGGCATTCATTGACTGACATAAAAGATGGCATGAATAATAATAAATATGGTTTACTGTCATATTTTATGACAAATCTTACTATCTGCCGCATTCATCTGCATGTGTGGAGCGAATTTTCTCACACGTGAATTTTATAAAAACAAAATTACCCTAATTTTACAAATAGAAACTGTGAGAGACAGAATCCTAGTAAAGCAGTGCTTAGCGAGACAAAATACAACGTGTACTTCTTGGGAGCCACCGAAAACATTAATCAAGGAATTGGAAAGTCACACAGTTCATAATAGATATAAAAATCGACTTAATACCGCAAAGCAGCAAAGAGAATGTGATCAATTACTAGAAGATATTGGCGAAGAAGAAGAAGAAGAGAGAGAAAATGTCAATTAAAGTAAGTTAAGCATATATTCTTCGTATAATATAAACTTATCATTTTTTTTAAATGAAAGTATACTTCGTCACATGGAAAGAGAAAGAGAGAATTAATAAAAAAAAAAAAAAGAGGAGAAATTGTAAAATTTAAACAGGTAAAAGGTAAAATGAATTGTCTAATTATTAAATTATACAATTATAATATAAACTTATACATTTTTTTAAGTGAAAGTATACTTTGTTACAGGAAAAGAGAAAGAAGGAATTAATAAAAAAAAATGAGCAAATTTTTAAGTCATTTTTCTGGTCAGTTAGTAGGTAACTATTTAAATGTCAATTTTTTGTATTTTATATTATGTTTTTAATTTATGTGTAATGTTTTAATTAAACCATGCAGAATTATAAATTAATAAAGGCATATTTAAGTATATAGTTTGAGTTTTTTGCATATTTAAGAGCATATTTCTGATGTTTTAAATGTTTTTAGTGTATACTTGGACGCATATTTTGCACTTTTTTACGACCTAAAAATCCGAGCCCTAGGTATTACTATCTGGGGAATTTTTCCCTAATCCGAGGAAATGGTGAGGTCTAATCTGGGGAATTTCGAAAAATGTGAGTGGCAGCCCTGTTTACAGTCATGGCACCCACAACAGACTCTGGCAACCAATTCTACTCATTCACCATGTGAGTGACAGCCCTGTTCACAGTCATGGCACCCACAATAGACTCTGGAAACCAATTCCACTCATTCACCAATTTCCAAGTAAAAATCTAGTTCTAACACCATTGCTAACTATACTCTTGCCCAGTTTCCATGGATGTCCCCCCTAGTTCTCCCACCACAACATCTGTCCTGAAAAATTTCCTCTGAATTAGTCTTCTATAAACCCCTCAGTAATTTGAATGTCTCAATCATATAAACCCTTTTCCGCCTATCAACCAGTTTCTGTAACCCACTCGCCTCTGAATCCTTTCTACCTCTTCCCCATTACCAAGAAATCCTGTCGTTCAAGTCTGCACACAGTAGTCAAGATGGAGTCTTATCACGACTAGATAAAGAGGAACAATAACCTGCTTGTCTTTGCTCGTCAAAGTATTCATCTATAACCAAGTGATTCGATGAGCTGCTTTAGCCACTTTTGCTATGTGCCCCCTAAACTTTAACTCCCTATCCACTTTGGTGGATAGGGAGTTAAACACACCAAAGTCTCTCTCTTCATTAATTTCCTGGAGTACGGTTCCACCAATTTGGTATACTATTGATAATCTTTTCAACTCAAAATGCATAACCTTATAATTTTCTACATTAAACTGGCATCCATTCTCCTTATCCCAACTGAACAGTTCTTCTCAGATCCTTTCCTATATCATGTTAAATTGCTATTTAATTTGTCCATGCTAATGAACAAATTAAATAGCAATGGACTCTACTACTCCTGAATGAACTACTCTCTGATATCTCTCCATCAACCATCCTCTTATCCATCTCACCAACCCTATATCCATCCCCATGTCTGCAGTTTACTAATTAGGATTCCATGTGGTATCCTGTCAAATGCCTTTGCAAAGCCCAGCAGTATCACTGTAAACCCATTACCCTTATCCAATTCAACCACCACTGTATTATAAAACGTAAGTTACTGAGGCATGATCTACCCTTCACAAAACCATGCTGACCCCCATACAGTATCCTATTTCCGTCTATCCATTCCAGTATTTTGCTCTTGATCAATTTCTCCAATACTTTGACAACGACTCCTGATATGCTGATCTATCGGTAATTTGCTAAAGCAGTCTTTGGGCCTCAGCTCTGGGTTACCCCCCCCCCCTCAGGACTAACCCAGAGCTGAGACATAGATAAACAATATGGTCAAGGGCACTGACAATCCCTCGATGAGTCTGTGAACTCCCTAGAGGTGTCACATAATAATAATAATAATAATTCCCTTGCCGCTTCACGTAAGACTCGAGCTGGTATACTTACCGAGGATACCGAGCTGGTATACTGCTGACTAAATACCAGTTAGTATGACCTGTGTGCTGATCTGAGGGGCAAGTGTATAGCGACTCACCTTGGATAGGAAGAAGCAATCCAACTGTAACAGAGACGTTTATGAAGCTGGGTTGTTGTGAGAGGAGAGTGTTATATTTGGAAGCTTTAAAACCCGGATTTTTCGAACTTGAACCACCCTCGGCATTCGTGCTGTATATGTCCAACCTTTCTGTAAAAAAAATTAGAAACCTGTAATCCATTAGTGCCTGTAATATATAGTTTCAAAATATTATTTTGAAACTATATATTTATAAACTCCTCACAGCTATATATGTTCCACTGTTCCATTTGTATTATACTAGTATATGTTGGCTGTGAACGATTTTGAAAAGCATTCGTTTTTTGTTTTTTTTCTGAACGCATTTCAGAATGGTTTCGAGAAATAGACACATATTATTATCATTGTTTGACTCTGTGAAAGAAAAATATTTGTCATATCATAATGGGATAAAAATGAACAAATGGTCATATCGCTGAATTAAGTAAATAGGTCTATCTCATAAAAATCCAAAAGAATGAAGAGAAGCTAAGTATACAGTAAATATAAGTTAGTGTACAATTATGTGACAATTATATATATAAGAAACGTAAATTTAAATGACTTCTAAAACCGAGGGATGATAATATAGAAAAAGCTATTTTCAAGATTTTATTTTTATTTTGAATGCACAACTAGTTATGGTGCCGATTCCCTCCAAGAATTCTTGAACCATCTCAACAACCAGCACCCTAGAATACAGTTTACTGTGGTGTTGCAAGTTAATGGTTCTCTCCCGTTCTTGGATGTCAAACTCACACGAATGTCAGGATAATTGAAGATCTCTATATACAGGAAATTTATACATACCAACAGATATCTTCATGCGCAATCTCATCATTACCCAAACCAAAAGAGGCTTGGCATGATTTCCACATTAGTTAAACGTGCTCACTTCCTTATCAGTGAAGTAGAAATCGCCAAAGAACTGAAGTTTCTGCTAACAACCTTTCAGAAGAACAGTTATCTTAAGCGGACTATTAATAAGCTCCTATTTAATCCCTGCTTACCGCATTGAAGATAATAATGATGTAAAATGCTTTTCTTTTCTGCTTATCGACTCTGATTCACAGAAGTTAGCCAGAATTCTCGAAAAATATAAAATCAGCACTTATATTATTCCTCTAACTAAACTCTGTTCCTAGCTTGGCAGCAAAACCAAAACATATATATATATATATATATATATATATATATATATATATATATATATATATATATATATATATATATATATATATATATATATATATATATATATATATGTTTACTGGTATGTGGATATGTTCATATTAATTCCGAGAATTAGACGAACAAATTAATTTAACACACAACATGTTTCTTCGGAATGCCGACTTCTTCAGGCGTGAGAACACTAAAAACAAACATAAAAACACCGTAAAAAACATTATTTAAATTAAGGGGATATTAAATCCCACATTGTTTTAAAACCGAATAAGAAACTCAAGGTTCGGAATCAAAGAGTTTCATGCCGAATTTAGTGACTATAAACGTATTGGCGACTACTAGCGTAAGCTAAAGCACGTAGTTCAAGTACGTAGTACAAACTACGGCAACTCGTTGCAAAAGTGGAGAAAGTTCTGATCGCTATTCTTAGTATTTTCCATAATGTAAAACCCATCTCCTAGGAGATGTATGATGTTATACATTATGGTGGGAGGTCACTACCCAGACCGGTTTCGATCTTTATTGAGATCTCATCAGTGAGTAGCTAGTGAGTATAGCGAAAAGAACTTATATACTCTGCTATACGAGTTGTCAAAAAGATGCATCCATAAATTATTTACAATAAAAGGCCAGTAGGCTTCATTTCGGCGATGTAAAACATTATTTAAATTAAGGGGATATTAAATCCCACATTGTTTTAAAACCGAATAAGAAACTCAAGGTTCGGAATCAAAGAGTTTCATCGTATTTTCATCTAACGCAAAGTGCCGCCCAGAGTGGACCACTCCCCCCCCCCCTAGCTACGCCACTGATTGTACCACTCCAAAAACAGATTATGAACTGGAATTAAGTTTGAACTGAAACTGCAGTCCGGGCTAAAGTTCTATTGTTAGGCATCTTCGAATGTGTGACCTCACGAGTGCCCAGTATCTGATAGCAGAGGTATGTGAGTCTGGTAGACCAGTGCTTCCCAAATTTATGGATGCCAAGGCCTCTTTGGAAAAATTTAAATATTTCACTTCTCCCATCGAAATAGACATATATTATAATAATATGTATCGTATTTATATTCAATACAATTTATATTCAAGATTTTGTGTTTATAATATTTTGTTTCTGTAAAAATTCGATGTTGCCAAAATAAATTATCCAAATCATCGACTTTTTATAGGAGTTCACCTGAATTTTCTTGTACAAATGTATATTTTACTTCTCTATGTAAAGCTATCTGTATAAAGAGCAAAATAAGCCCAAAGGGAATTAACTCGCTCATTGTTTAAGAAGTAATGTAGAAGTATTGAAACTAAGAACATCGCCCGAAATTCGGCATGTCTTTTGAAGATTGTGTGCAAGACTCATCGCAGGTGACCTTCAAGGTCAATATTGAAAGGGTGCGGCGAGAATCAAAAAGAAAGACCCCTAGGCAAGATTAAGGCAGTAAGGGGAGGAAGTAAGATTGTCGGCGAATTTTCCAGAAAACATTATACAGGGTTCTCTAAACTACTAGCAAGACTCGCACGGGGACGCTAGAGATTCCAAAAACTTAATCAAAGGTGCAGGGACTCTGGTGTATAAAAGAGTTGGTTCAAAGATGAGAAGGACTTCCTTTTCTTCATCCTGAGTGAACCATCCACGAGAGAGGACCCGAGGTGTAAGTTCCAGAGGGGGAGGGTGGAGACACCCATCCACCAGTGTCGTTCCAGTTACAGCCGAAGATGTCCGGAGGCGATAGTTAAGGAGAAATCTTGCCATGAAGGTCCCTTTACAGCAAGATTTCATATAAATATATGTAGTCGAATAAGTGCGACCAGGCCAATGCAGAAATCCTTTTCCGGGCAGTTGAAGACGCCGGAACGCCTACCCTATGTTCCACCTGCTACTACGACTATTCATCGGTGCCCGGTGTCGCTTCGAGGATAATTCCTAAACACGGAATTAATTCCAAAATTCCAATCAAGCCCCGGAATAAGGAAAGAAGGACAAAAGACACATACAAGATAGGAAGAGACCCATGTGAGTCTACATATTCATTTATTGTTCATGAATTAAGAAAGAATTCCCTATCGCACTGTTAAATTGTCTAATTTAAAGAGATAGAATTTAGAGTATATAAATGTGAGTAATCGCAAAAAGAAGTGAGGCATGAGCACAGTTAATTTCCCTTGGAGAAAATGTTGAACTATTGAAATTTCTTTAATGAATTGTAGGTGTACTTAAGATTGGATTACACATGTAAGATAGGATGAGACCAATGTGAGTCTATGCATTCATTTATTGTTTGTGAATAAAGAAAGAATTCTCTATCGAACTGCTAAATTGTCTCGTTTAAGGATATAGTATTTAGAGTGTTAATATTTCTCATAAATGTGTGTAATCGCAAATGAGTGAAGCATGAACGTAGTTAATTCCCCTTGGAGAAAAGATTGAGCTATTGAAATTTCTTAATTGATTACATGCGTACTTATGATTGAATTTTGTGATAGAGAATGTTCCTGCTATCGTATCATTGGAATGTTTGAAACTCAATGAGGTGGATTGTATGAATATAATTGCCTAGATTATGATTAGGTGTTTGAAAGGAATGAGATTCTGAGAGATATATTTGTATACATGTATGTTGTATTTTGATTGATGCTAAATTAGAAATGTCAAGCGCAACTAACGATTTCATATTATAGGTATACTTCCTGATATTTGTATTATAAAGTATGCTTGTTGAAGGTCCAGCTAAGTAAGTGCGAAAGAATTTAATAGAAACCAATTTGAGTGATTGAGAAAGACTAAGAATTATCTTTCATAAGTGAATCTTCTGATTTCAAGTGATATGTATAATTATTTGATCAGAAATTAAACTTGTTGTTGTTGTTGATAAAAATAGTTGTTCGATTCAATCTTTTTTTTGCAATGCACTGATCCAAATAACATTGGAACCTGATATCGGAACGCCAATGATTAGTAGTGATTTATGAGTAAATTTTGCCATGACTGCAAACCTTGGCTAAAATAGGATATAAGTGATTAATTGATCTACTAGGGTATAAAAAAAAACTTTCTTTTGCCTATAGGGGAATTTCAGAGGCGCAGTCTTAAATCAAATAAATATCTGGAGATCCCACGCAAGAAAAAATTTTACTTGAGGTAGAACAATAAAGAAGGGAAATAATAGAAAACGAATATTAAATTAAAGAAACATATATAAGCTAAGATATAAGATATACAGAGAACAGATTGTCCAACAAATATTACATTTCTTCAATACCTTCGAAATGAAACTTATATGAATAAGCATATATTTACTAATATTCATTAATCGCCGAAATACGCAAGAAGCAAAATTTGTGAACCAACACCAAATGTGTGATTTTTTCCATTAAAATATAAAAAAAGAACAAAAAAGAAATAATAAAAATTAAATACGTTTCTTTTAAGATTAAATATATATATATGTATAATTTAAAAAAATCAGCTAACGCCTTTTTATTCCCGTATATAGGGCGAGGCCGTTTAGCCATATCTAACTTTTTGGAGACTGAGTGGGCAGTTCAATCTCCACTGGTACCAATCAGAGATAGCTGGCCCAAGGCTATCACTAATTAAGCGGCACGCAGTGAAGAAAGATGGCTCAACAAGCGCCGCCATCTCTTGGTCCCTAACTCTAACACTCGCATTTAATGTCTGAAATAATGTGGATTCTACGGTCGATTTTCTTGAGTTTACGGGACGAAAAACCCGCGTTTCCGGGAAGAAAAGCCCGCTTGCCCGTGCCAGAGGTAGACTAACTCGGGAACCGGTCGAAAAAAGGCTTAGAAAATTTCTTCTAGTCGCCGACTATTTTCGAAACCAAGAAGTCTTCCTTCGTGCGGACAAGCGCTGTGGTGTTCAAACGCCACATCCACTGAGCTACACAGACTCTAAAAAAAATAAATAAAATAAATAAATAAATAAATAAAAAATATATATATATATATATATAGTCTTAAAATTTAAATTTGTTTTCATTATTTCACGTCCCCCTCAACAAAACTTACGCCCCCAAGGGGGTTGCGGTCCACAGTTTGGGAAGCGCTGTGGTAGATTATAACTAAGGTGAATGTTTATGTGAGAAGAGTCTATGATAATTTCTTTGGATTAAACTATGTGGCGTTCTACTTCATCGTGGCTATATAAATGTTTGATGTTGTATTCCTGTCTATTTCGTGTTAGCGGCCTTCATTATTTGTGTTCACTGAGAACAGGACATGGCTTGAGAGGTCGCTTGCTCTGGTTCTACTATAAGCGATGTCTCTCTGATGTTCTTCGATACGCAGGAGAATGGACTTCTCAGTTTGGCCATAATAAGGCTTCCCACAGTCACATATGATTTTATACACACCTGGAAACTGAAGATGAGCCTGTTTTGATTAGCTTAGAATTGATCTGAGTTTAGGAAGAGTGGAAAAGCACGTTTTTATATTAAATTTTTTCAAAATTCTTCTTAGTTTCTGGGAGAGCAAGCTTATGTAAAGTAAAGAGATATACACCTTGGGGTTGTCCTGTGTCTCCGTGTTGTTTTAAGGACGGCAGTATAGTTGTTTGTTGATAGTTAATGAAGATTAGCCATTATTTATGAAGGTTCTTTTGAGATGTTGTAGTTCATTTTTCAGGTCCTCCTCATCTGACAATACAGACCTGGCACGATGAGCCAGAGTGGAGATGATACCTAACTTCTGTGCTGGATAGTGGAGCGAGGAGGCATGCAGGTATCTATCCGTGTGCGTTTATTTTCTGAAGATCGAAATTTTTAAGGAGTCAGATATTTTAGTACGTTTCTTCAATTTCGATGGTCTTGGTGGAAGTTGTTTAAGTGATTTAAAAAAATGTGAAGATTATCTATTCCGTATTCCCAAATAAGGAATATGTCATCCACATAACGGAGCCAGATTTTAGGTTTAAGTGTAGCAGTAGAGATGGCCTTTTCTTCGAAATCCTCGAAAAAAATGTTGGCTGGTAATGGAGTCAGGGACTGCCCATTGCTAATCGCTTATTTAGTTTATAAAGTTTTCCTTCAAGCTTAAAGTAGCCCGAATTAACACAATGTAACAGCAGAGCAAGCATCTTTTTTGAGATCTTGTTACTTAAAATATTGAGAACCTCTTGAGTTGGAACATTTGTAAAGAGTTCCACAATATCAAAGCTCGCCATAATGTCTGAATTCTTGAGCTTTATATTTTTAATTTTAGAGACGAAGTCCTTTGAATTTTTAATGTAAGAAGGAGATTTCCCTGCTAAATCTTTTAAGGAGGATGCTAGATATTTTAATAACTTATATGTGAGTCAATACTATCAACAATTGGCCTTAGTAGACAATTTTCTTTATGTACCTTTGGAAGGTTGTATTATCTGGGTATGAGTGGATGAGACAACGAAGGGAAAGGCGTATGTTTCTTGGAAGTTCCATGGTCTTTTTTTAGAAGGTTGTTGGTTCTATTATGTATCCCTCTCGTTGGGGCTCTCTCTAGCTTCGAGTATGTGTCTGACTCTAATAACGCTAAGATTTTGCTTGGAGTTTTGTTAGCTTGGAGGATGATAACATCTTTGTTCTTCGTAAGTTTTTTAATGGCTAGTCTTTCACCAGGAGAAATGTTGTCAACTGGAGGTTTTGCGTTGTTGATCGCCAATATGGCTTCCATGCGAAGTAAATTCGCCTCTGCGGTAGGAAGAAGTGAAGTAGCTTTCTCTATCTTAGTGAGAAATAAATCTCTATGGATTGTTTTAGGTGAAAGGATAAAATTGAGACCTTTTGAGAGAACATGTTCTTCTTCAGGACTAAGAATATACGACCATTGGTTTATCACTAATTTTTTGAGGCCTTCATGATGATTGTTATGGGCGGATCGTTCTTGTGCTGATTAGAGCGAATTAAATTTCCTAATTAACTTATATTTATTAATGTTCTGAGATCTTGAGGTCCGATGTATGCTTATCTCTTGAATGTAGTCCCATGACACTTAGTCTAAGGATGCTGCTAATTGGTTTTCTAAAGATGCTTTTTTCGTAAAGAGAAAAGCTAAATTGCGTTTGGTATCACTAATTCTTTCTGATAAAAGTTCTAATTTTGCTTTTTTGTAAATTCTATATCCCTTTCTGTTGTTATAACTATCCTCAGTTCATAGTCTGTTTTTGCAGTGGTACAATGTTTCTTTACGGTGTTTTTTTTACGGTGTTTGCTTTTAATGTTCTCATGCCTGAAGAAGTCAGCATTCCGACGAAACATGTTGTGTGCTTAATGAAATTAATTTGTTTTCGGAATTCAGTCAGTAAATAATATGAACACACACACACACACACACACACACACACACACACACACACACACACACACACACACACATACATATATATATATATATATATATATATATATATATATATATATATATATATATACAGGGTGTTCGGGATAAATTTGACAGTTTCGTAAGGAAAAAGAAAATCTTCTTTGTATCTATTAAATTTAATGAATTGACAAAAAAACATTACAGGCAGAGTTAATTACAATACTATCAACAAGATTTACTCAAAATAACCACCATTAGCATCGATCACAGCTTCAATTCTGCTTCGGAACCTCGAACAAGCTGATGCTACAGTCTCCCTGGGAAGGGCCGCAAAAACTGTTTTAATTTTATCCATTAACTGGGCTTTTGTATTACTGGAAGTGCGATTGGTGTCTTTTTCAACTACGCCCCATACAAAATAATCCATGGGGTTAAGGTCTGGGGAGTTTGGAGGCCAAACATTTGGACTGGTGAAGTCGTAGAAATTTTCAGACAACCATTTTTTACTTTTCCCAGAGGTGTGGCAAGGGGCCGAATCCTGCTGCCATACATACGGCCTACCATTGGCTACCCTTGTTATCCAGGGCTTGACTACAGTTAGCAACTCCACGAACAAAGCCCGAATTCCAATGCCAGGGTTCTTCAACACCTGTTCCTGCAGATTTGCGAGGAATTCTGCTGTACGAACGCAATCAGATCGTCTGCTAGGGATCTTTCTTCTTGCTACATCCTCGTAGTCACCATTGCAAGTCTCTACTTCATGCCTGATTGTTTTTACTGTATTCAGGGAGCATTGGGCAGCAGTCGTAATATCCTTATTTTGATGGCGGGCACGAATCATCATGATACAAGTTATTCTCTTCCATGATTCAGGTGGGTTCCAGCTATCCATCCTTTCTGACATCTTGTATATGAATGAAAAAGGGTCCAAACTTTTAAATGAAGAGAAGTGTGTGTTAATACATGTAACTTACGGAAAAATATAATTAATTATAAATATGTCAAATTTATCCCGAACACCCTGTATATATATATATATATATATATATATACACTCCATTAATTAACTGACCCCATTAGTATTAATATTTGTACGCACAATTCTATGTAAATTATTTTAATATAAGTCGGTTCATAATGAGCTTAGAGGTTTGTGTTTAAATTTTACGCTAGAATTAATTTTATGGGACATTTAAATTGTACATGTTTTTGGTCATAAAGTGTTACAAAATAAAGACATATTGTTACATAGACCATATATTTATAACGTATACTTATGTTCTTACAAATTGTCTACCGGTTTCGCTAGTAACTGACTAGCTTTATCAAGGCTTGCATAGTACAAAAAAGGTAAATGCAAAAAAGGTTTAAAAATACAAAGAACCGTTAGTATCTGTTAGGTAGCTATGGTGACACGTTCGCGTGACATAACTACTCAGCATCATGAACACGCGTTACATGTAAACGCGTAATGTGATTATTCGCGTACTGTAGCTCTGTTGAACTGAGGGAGTTAATTCGATTTTTCCAGGTATCGTTCAGAATGGCTCCTTGATTTCTGTTTAGGTTACTTCCCGTACGTAGTCTAACTGCCGCTTCTTTAAATACTCCATGTCTGTAATCCTCGTCTACGTAGGGCATGGAGCTGTTATTCCAGCCTATAGTGTGGTTCGAAGTTGAAAAGTGATGTGCCAATCACTTTTCAACTTCGTTCTGTTGTGATTAACCTCGCTCTGTTGTGATCGTTCTGTTGTGATTAACATCGCCTACATGTTCTTTCTGTCTTATTTCCAGGTTTCTCGAAGTCTGTCCAATGTAGGAAAGACCGCACGTGCATGGAATATTATACATATCTGGATATTTATAAAATGGCACACTGTCTTTAGGAGATCTTAGGACCTGTCTTATGCTATTTGTTGGTTTAAATACAACCCTGATGTTATGTGTCTTTAACAATCTTGCAATTTTTGTGGAAGTTGAACCTATAAAGGGGATGACTGCTGTTGAAATTTGCTGGGCGACTGTTCTTTCTTGTTGGTTATCTTTGTATAGAAATTTGTTGATGATGTATCTAGGATAACCATTTTGTGATAGAGTTGTAGCTATTTGAGATAGTTCTGTTTGAACTTCTTCCTCGTCAGAGATAAATTATCTAGCTCGATTTCTTAGCATGTGGGTGATGCTGTGTTTTTGTGACCTATGATGGTTAGAAGAGTAATGTAGATAACTTCCAGTATCCGTTGGGTTTTTTCATATTACGCGTTTACATGTAACGCGTGTTCATGATGCTGAGTAGTTATGTCACGCGAACGTGTCACCATAGCTACCTAACAGATACTAACGGTTCTTTGTATTTTTAAACCTTTTTTGCATTTACCTTTTTTGTACTATGCAATCCTTGATAAAGCTAGTCAATTACTAGCGAAACCGGTAGGCAATTTGTAAGAACATAAGTACGTTATAAATATATGGTCTATGTAACAATAAGTCTTTATTTTATGGGACATTCTGAGGTTTGCATCGGGATATCAAAATTCCTAGAGTCAACCCTGTTTCATTACACACTAATATAAACGCAAGATGTGATGTGATAATTACATGTTATAATTACATTTATTATACTAAATGTTTACTATTTTCCCCCTTCATAGTGGTCAAAATATGTTGAATACATAACACAAAATTTAAATTATTTTTTGAAGAGTCCTTTCTTTCATGCTTATACGGTGATCAGGATATGTAGCGGTTTCTTAGGAAATAAAAATCAAATCTTTCTTATGAATGAGAAAATGAAGAAAAAACATAATTCCATTCCTTCGTTATGATACTTCAAAAGACCCTACAAATTTGGGTCACATAACATAGTCTCTGTGATTTCTGAAATGAGAGTGGTAAGCAGAGCCGTTAAACCACTATCACCTAAAGAAATGCCTAGAAGCAGCGAAGTTGAAGGATGGCAAAACACCCTCAAAATTGTATACCAGCTATATCACTAGCGCCTTTATTGCCTATAGAGAACAGGCGAGACCATTTTAGCCTTAACTTTTGGAGGCTGAGGATGGCAGCTCAAGTTCCACCGGTAGCCAATCAGAAATAGCTTGGCCAAGACTATTGCTAATTATAAAAACACAGTTTTTGTTTTTAATTTCACATATTTTCTTGGATTTGCAGGCAATAAATACTGTTCCTAGGATGGCTTATACTCTAACGGTCCTGATCTCACGGTCCGAACTGAAAATTAAAGGAATCATATAGCACTTTTTTGGAAGTTAGTAGACTTCTTCTGGCCAGTTGACTTTATATATATATATATATATATATATGTTAAAGATACAAGCTACTTTATCTTTAACATATATTATATCCAAGGTAAAAAACTTTCTATATATATATATATATATATATATATGACAGAATGATCATTGACTCGGTTAACATACATAGTTTTATGAAAAATATTGAATGACTAGAACCGAGATTTAATTAAAAAGGTTTTAATATAAACACACTACTAGTTTCGGCCTGTAACAGCCTTCTTCAGGTGACATTATAAAAGAAAAAACACTAAACATTGAGGGTTAAAAGACTATGAACATCATAGACAGTCTTTATACATAATTAGCATTAAAACGTTGTAGTTGTATTTGAAGCTGTTCTTTCATTTGTTGCATTGTTGGGAGAGTGCGTGCTTGCTGCATCACGTGAACGCCAGTACATGATTACAGCTGAATGACTATCCGGGAGGTTGTAGCTTAAGTTGTTATTTAGATGAACAGGATTGAAGATGATTTCTCTCGATTCCACAATTTTTCTCTCTATTTCGTCACTGCAACGGAAGATGTTTGTAGATTTTTCCCAGCAGACTTTGTGACTTTGGTTATTATCATTAGGATTAGCCGAGAAGAGGATATGACTTCATAATGCACTTGCTCGCTGTCTCTTGTAAGTAATGTCTCTCATGTGTTCTTCCATACGCATTTCGACAGATTTGTCTGTCTGCCCGAAATAAGGAATATCGCAGTCACATAATATTTTATATACGCCAGGGTATTTGAGTTGATGATGACAAGGTTTTGGGTGGCTAATTAAGGAACGGATCTTTGGAAGTGGAGTGAACAAGGTTCTGATATTGTATTTTTTTAGAACTTTTGCTAATTTATGTGAAACAGTACTTATGTAAGGAATAGATATATTGCTTTTGAATCTATTTGTTTCTTCTGAGTGATGTCTGGGAGGATTAAGAAGGAATTTGTTAATGATTTTCTTGGAATATCCATTAAATTCGAAAGAAGTTTTCAGATGGTTTATTTCTGTAAGCAGTTCATTTGGATCATCAAGAAGAGAACGGGCTCTATGTCCCAAGGTGGCAATTATTCCAAGCTTATGAGGAGGGAAATGATGAGATTGACTGTGCAGATATCTGTTGGTATGTGTGGGTTTTCTATATATCGATATTTTTAGTTTACCAGCAGAAGAGCGAGTCAGTTTGACATCAAGAAAAGGCAAGGAATT
Source organism: Typopeltis vanoorti (assembly GCF_054136105.1). Taxonomy (NCBI): domain Eukaryota; kingdom Metazoa; phylum Arthropoda; class Arachnida; order Uropygi; family Thelyphonidae; genus Typopeltis; species Typopeltis vanoorti. The sequence continues at coordinate 140,280,948 of NC_143551.1, read as the reverse complement.
ATCCGTTTCAAGCTCAGCAGTAAACTTAATACTTTGATGTCGGCTATTGAGATGTTCGAGGAAAACCATAAGGGATTCATGTCCATGGCTCCAAACAATGAAGACATCATCCACATAACGTTTCCAAACTTTAGGTGTTAAAATAAACACCTAAAGTTTGGTGTTTATGTCCACCTTGGGACATAGAGCCCGTTTTCTTCTTGATGATCCAAATGAACTGCTTACAGAAATAAACCATCTGAAAACTTCTTTCGAAGTTAATGGATATTCCAAGAAAATCATTAACAAATTCCTTCTTAATCCTCCCAGACATCACTCAGAAGAAACAAATAGATTCAAAAGCAATATATCTATTCCTTACATAAGTACTGTTTCACATAAATTAGCAAAAGTTCTAAAAAAATACAATATCAGAACCTTGTTCACTCCACTTCCAAAGATCCGTTCCTTAATTAGCCACCCAAAACCTTGTCATCATCAACTCAAATACCCTGGCGTATATAAAATATTATGTGACTGCGATATTCCTTATTTCGGGCAGACAGACAAATCTGTCGAAATGCGTATGGAAGAACACATGAGAGACATTACTTACAAGAGACAGCGAGCAAGTGCATTATGAAGTCATATCCTCTTCTCGGCTAATCCTAATGATAATAACCAAAGTCACAAAGTCTGCTGGGAAAAATCTACAAACATCTTCCGTTGCAGTGACGAAATAGAGAGAAAAATTGTGGAATCGAGAGAACTCATCTTCAATCCTGTTCATCTAAATAACAACTTAAGCTACAACCTCCCGGATAGTCATTCAGCTGTAATCATGTACTGGCGTTCACGTGATGCAGCAAGCACGCACTCTCCCAACAATGCAACAAATGAAAGAACAGCTTCAAATACAACTACAACGTTTTAATGCTAATTATGTATAAAGACTGTCTATGATGTTCATAGTCTTTTAACCCTCAATGTTTAGTGTTTTTTCTTTTATAATGTCACCTGAAGAAGGCTGTTACAGGCCGAAACTAGTAGTGTGTTTATATTAAAACCTTTTTAATTAAATCTCGGTTCTAGTCATTCAATATTTTTCATAAATATATATATATATATATATATATATATATATATATATATATATATATATATATATATATATATATATATATATATATATGATGAAACGTACTATTAACTCGGGGTTGGGATATGTTCATTTTTTAAATTAACTGACTTAAACCCGAGAATTATAACACAATGACATTTATTTGAAAAAAACGCAACATGTTTCGTCAAAAATGACTTCTTCAGGCGATAAGAACATAGAAAGACAATAAAAGACACTTAAATTAACATTGACACACTCTAAAGCTATACAACTATAAAGCCATAATATTCGACTGTAAATTACAGTTATGAGCTTGAACTACAGTCCGAGTTAAAGTTCTATTGTTGTACACCTGTGCGTGTGTGGAATCACGCGATCTCCAGTATCTAATAGTAGAGTTGAAAGAGTCTGCCAAATTATAGCTAAGATTATTATTCAAATGAAAAGGGTCTAAGGTGATTTCCCTTGACTCCACAATGCGGCGCTCTATTTCATCATGGCTGATGTGTAGGTTTGAAGTCAATGTCCAATCTATTTCATGTTGGCGGCCTTCGTTGTTCGTGTTTATTGAAAGCAGGACATGGCCCGACAGAGCAGTAGCTCTGGCTCTCTTATAGGCAATGTCTCTCTGATGCTCTTCGAGACGTAGTAAGATAGATTTTTCTGTCTGTCCATAGTAAGGCTTTCCGCATTCACAAGTAACCTTGTATACACCTGGGAATTGTAGAAGGTTGTGAGGTTGTTTATAGTTGTTGAAGCGTGATCTTATTTTTGGCAGAGTCGAGAAGCACGTTTTTATGTTAAACTTCTTTAGAATTCTGCTCAGCTTTTTGGATAGTGTGCTGATATATGGCAAGACGATATGACCTTTGGAGTCGTCCTGTGTCTCTACGTTGTTACGTTGGTGGCGGGATAATTGGTTGTTAATACTTTTTAGAGAGTAGCCATTGTTTTTAAAGGTCCATTTAAGATGTTGTAGTTCCTTTTTTAGTTCTTCTTCATCTGACAGTACAGATCTTGCACGATTCACTAGAGTTGATATAATACCCAACTTTTGCGCTGGATGGTGATGGGAGGACGCATGCAAATATCTGTCTGTGTGTGTTGGCTTTCTAAAAATAGAGACTTTAATTGATTCAGGCGTCTTGGTGAGTTTAACATCTAGGAAGCAGATGGAACTATTTTCTTCAATCTCCATAGTCAATTTTATATCTTGATGGCGGTTGTTTAAGTGGTCGAGGAACTTGTTAAGATTCTCAGTACCATGCTCCCATATGAGGAATATATCGTCCACATATCTAAGCCAAATTTTTGGTTTTAAAGTAAAAGAGGAGATCGCCTTTTCTTCAAAGTCTTCGAAAAAAATGTTGGCTAACACAGGAGAGAGAGGGCTTCCCATAGCTAATCCTTTGACCTGTTTGTATAGTTTACCTTCGAATTCAAAATAGCCAGAGTTTTCCCACACTATTTTCAGACATTAAATATATTGTGTCAGGATTAGGGACCACCAGATAGCGGCACTTTCTAGCCGCCTTCTTCACTTCATGCTGATTAATTAGTGATAGTCTTGGGCAAGCTATCTCTGATTGGCTACCAGTGGAGATTGCACTGCCCACTTAGTCTCCAAAAGTTAGATAGCGCTAAAAAACGGTCTCGTCTACTCCCTATACGGGAACAAAGAGGCGTTAACTGATTTTTTTAATAATAAAATATATAGGAATTAAAGATTAAAAAAATTATTATAAACATATTAAAAGCATAAATTGAAAAATATAACATGTTGTTATACTATAAATGTTGTTAAAATGTTATCTTATTCAATTGCAAACTATAAGTTACCATCCATAGTAACTATTATTAACACGTTATATAAAAAAAGGAAAATTTGTATGAAATTCATTGCTAAAAAAAAAAAAAACTAGAACATGTTTTGTAAAAATGTATGTAATTTTTAGAATTTTTAAAATTTGTAATTTCTATAATTTTATAATTAATTATTATATGTATGCAAGACATAACAAAGTGTTTAAAAATTATTATTATTATTATTATTATTATTATTATTATTATTATTATTATTATTATTATTATTATTATTATTATTATTATTATTATTATTATTATCTATTAGGTTACAATATTATTATTATTATTATTATTATTATTATTATTATTATTATTATTATTATTATCATTATCATTATCTATTAGGTTACAACATTAAATTGGACTGGAGAACAATATGTTTATATATATACTGGGTGATCCAAAAGTCACAGAAAAAGTAAAAATTCAATAATTCGAAAAGTATAGACAGTAGCACAATGCGATTTCCACAGAAATGCACAGAAAGACATGGGATTTTTTTTTAATAACGAAAAATTTTATTGCCGGAATAGTTACATTTATCACCGACAGTGGCACTGTAAAGGTCCCGGAGCTGCTACCTGTCACTATTTAAACGGTGAGGTACGTAAATTCAGATATAGTGAATACTGAAGTTAAACTTTCATCATTTAACATTTATTACTGAAGTTAAACGTTCTGCCAAGGTGAAGCATGTTATCGTTACGAGATAAAGCACTTTTAGTTAAGCTGTATTATCAGAACTATGTGCAAGTGTGGCTTTGCGCACCTATCGTTCGATGCGGGGTATTAGAAGTGGAAAGGGACCGATGTCTTGTTCCTCACTGATGAAAAGGTTTAAGGACACTGGCAGTTTGGAAGCACGTGCAAGAAGCGGGAGACCCAAAAAAACTATTGCAGTTGTGAACGAGGTCGAACACGAGACCGACACAGAAAGGGCAGCTTCCGCACATGGGGAATGCAGTGCGCGCGAAATTTCAAGACGAACTGACATTTCGTACGGGACTGTGTGGCGATCACTCAGGATCATCCTCAAGAGATATCCTTACAAAATCCAATACGTACAGGAACTGAAACCAGCCGATTATCTTTTTTAGTTCTTCAGCCTTTTTCCATTCACAGCTGGAATATCGCCCTCCCCTTAATTTTTCAGGTGTTTTTATGTAAAGCTAATGTCCACGATCTCATACCAAATATTTCTAGATCATTCCTTCATCTTGTTCTTCTGCAACCTTTCCTTCTTTTAATATTCCATTCAGTGCTTAATTTTGACCAAAAAATTTATTATCACGTTTTACAGTTCCTTATATCGATTCTTTTGGAGAGAACAAGTCTTTGGTATCCATCACCTCTCACTAGCAATTTTTATGATGGCATGATCAAAATGCATATGATACTATTGTCTTTCTGTATATATGAGATATCTCTACCAGCAATTTATCCTGCGAAATAGGAAATTTAGTAATAGAACAGAAAGTCCTATTTAACTCTGCACAGCAAAGACCTACTAGATGCTGTCGACCTTAAAATGACTCTCACCAAGTGTTTACTCTTCACTTCCTCCTTCTCCTTACTATCAGTGTGAATATGTTTGAAGACCCTACTCGAAAGAACAAATGTGGAGGTAATAATCACGATTGTTGTAGTGGATCTTAAATCTCTCTCTCTCTCTCTCTCTCTCTGATAGGACACTGGAAACGTGTCCTACCAAAGGACATATTTCCATTGTTCTATCAGAGAGAGAGAGAGAGAGAGCCCACAGCTCTCTCTCTATGCAGCTGTTTTTATGATGGTGAACCAGCAGGATCTTTCGGCGAACGTTATGACTAGACTCTGAATCGGTTCGACTGTAATGCTTGCTAATGAAGTGTGATGGTGTGGGAATGTTTCTCATTATATGTGTGTGGGTTGCAGAGTTTAGCTTAGGAGAGGGGATATGAGAGAATCTTATAAGTTACTAAAGGGATTCTATAAGATTGACACAAAAGAAAATTTTCAAATACATGAGGAATAGAGATTGAACAAGAGGACACACCTGGAAGTTGTCTGAGAATGTGCAGACTAGCTTCTTTAGTTGGAGAGTGGAATGAATTGCCAGAGGTAGTGCTCTGTGCCACAACGGTGAATACGTTTAAGTGGTATGATAAGTACTGGGTGAATAATGGGTATTATGAGTTTCCCGCGACGAGTCTTTTGACTCCATGGAGATATCTGTATAAATAATAATAATAATAATAATAATAATAATTGGTGTAGTACTTTTTTATTAATACTACCGTCTCTCAACTTTCTAGGTAAGGCTGCACACCCTGCATTTATGGACTTTTATGGTGAAGAGCCATGTCTGTTTCAGCAAGGCAATGTTCTCTGACACGTACAGAGAACATTGCCTTGCTGGAACCTGCACGCTTGACTTGAAAATAAAACTTTTAAGGATAAGGATGGGCTGGCCAGTTAGAATCCGGAATCGAATGTTCCATTTAATTTATGGGAAAAAGTGAACGACTGTGAAAAATCTTTCCCGAAAGCCAACATGATACTATCTGATATTAAAACTTTCGTTTCATAGAACTAATATTCGTTACTTTAATTTTATAGTAAATAATTAGTTGTTTTTTATTTTAATTTGAATATGTATCGAAATCTCCCTGCAAGATGCATTCTTAAGTGCAAAATGTTTTACATGTTAATTATGTGCACTCTGTTTACAAAATTAGACGCTAGGTGGGCTGAATCTAAACATGGCTGGACAAGGTAATGTTTGGAACATGCAATTGCTGCATTATATTTAATATGACGATACGGATCATTATGGTTTAGCTGTTTTAGAACTTTACTTTGTTGAAAGAATTTGAAAATTCTGCATAGCTATACACCCACACGACATGTATATGTTGGAGCATAAAATTCTCCTAAGTCTTTAATCTGATACTTAAAACTCTTTCGATGCATATTTTAATTGTGATACGTTTAAGTGAATCAGTTTTTCAGTTTTCCAAGTTATTAATGAATCCCCGAGGGCCTAAATTCCCTTTCCCTTCCTCTACTTTTTATCAGAAGATATCACAATAATATGTACGCATATAGCGATTTGCGTTAAAAAAACAAAAAAAAAACTTTGTATCTCTTGTTTTCATCGATTAAACCGAAATTAAGCAGTAATAGTTACAAGGAAAATTCTGCTTATGGTAAGTTTTTCTACTTTTATTAGCTAGCCTGGATTTCTCAGATGGCTGCCCTATTTTCCAAATTGCAGACAATAAAATTAGTTTCTCCAGGGATTATCTAACCATTAGCTCATCCATCATACCAATTTGCATTGGTTTTGTAACCTTTTATAGGTGTGATCATCATATATATATATATATATATATACACATATATATCCTTCATTTTTCCCTCATGGTGTCAAGGGTTTTCTATTCATAACCACAACTGTACACAAGGATAAGGTGGTTAGCCCTATGCCTCCTGGTGTATCCTCTGTCTGTAGAAGTGTTGAGTTCTCAAGGCCGGTTTTCTTGCTTGCAGAATGAAAAATCCCAGATAAACTGGGGAGAAAAACCTGCAGTCCACACCCAAGACAGGCTAACTTGGCTATGTCTGAAAAAGATCCTAAGTTCCTCACATCAGTGACAGGAATCGAACCCAGGACACTCCTTTCCCAAGCATGTGGTTGCGAAGTGCATACTAACTCGGCTAACTGCGCAGTTTATATATATATATATACAATCCTAATATGTCATTTTCCAGAGAGAGTGCAGTGGCTGAAAGAGTTTAGCCACTGCATTGACAAAATCACTAGGTAGCCAGTTTTAAATTTTGCTGAGATTGGCTTCATGCTAAAGATAACAGCCTATATGAGTGGCATTTCTGAAGAAAGCTTACTTTTATTTGCAACATAGCCAGAATGACCTGAACAGTTGGCTCTACTAAAAAATAAAATTCATTCTCAAAAGAAGCTGCTAATTTATGTTGCCTGATGTTTTTAGAAAGTCCACTAGTACATATCAGTATCCTCATTCTGGCCCTTCCTTCTGAAAAAAAAAAAAAAAAGACATTCTTTACAAGCAACTGATTCCTAATGATTAAGAAGGGAAAAAAAAGTTCAGATTGTCGTATACAGAGAACTTTATACATATGTGCTATTACTCTCGAATGTACGAACTTCATTTTTTTTTTTTTTAACCACTCTTTGATGGAGCTTCACAACGTATACTTTTGTGCTACAAAATGTCAGTCTTCTGTGAACCACTTTTGACACTTAAAAGCTTTTCATATTGCTTTTAAGTGCTGAGAGAAGTTATGAAATCCAGGAAGGTAAACACTGTAGTGATGTTGCTTACAAATTAATGAGTCAGGCTTTAATGCTCATGTCTTCACAGAATGGCTTCAAATGAAATGAATGAAATTTAAGCTTATCTCAAAAATAACTTCCTGTCTTGTCTCTTCAAGGAATCTAGTGCAGTTGTTCCTGTGACTTACATAGCAGTCAGTAAACAGATCACAGCCCTGCTTATTTGGAGGCCCTTGAAATGGTTTGAAAAAAGTTCCATGTTTGATCTCTCAGAGCAGTTTTTGGGCTATGTAAAAATAAGCCAAAAATAATAAAATTAATAAAAATAGGAAAAAAAGTGCTCAGCCCTCCCAGTATGAATGTACTACATAGGCTTGCAAAAACCTTTCCTGTGTTAGAGCCACATAAAAAAAAAAAAAAAAAAAATCTGATCTGATTTGTAGCCAGATGATTGTCAAGGAGGCATTCTTATTTAAAATGAGAATATTTCCAGTTAAACACTATAATGAGCAGACCACATATGACTGAATATTAACCTTTAGTTCATAATTAAAGATTGTCACTCCTGGATGAACAAACCATTCCTTCATAGAGGTATGAAGTTTGAAAACTTCAAGACTTCACACCTTTTCTTGAGTGGTCTTTAGAAGGTTCTCAGATTATCTGATATATTCAAGTCCATCTACAGGGGAAAAAAATGTCCTGCAGAATTGAATCTTGTATAGTTTTTGGGCTATAGCAGAATGATTTTAAAGAATGCCAAGGGTAGGGAGGTAACTGAATCAGTTGATATAGTTGAGTTACTGAGTGAGCACTTTGCAAGAATATATCATCCAGGTGGTGACATTGCAGAAACGAATAAACCAGTAGATTATACGGGAATTGTGGTGAATGAAGTGGAGGTGAGTAGTCTATTGCATAACCTCAATGTCAATACATCTGTGGGATTGGATGGTATACCAGCTCATGTCGTACGAGAAGCAGCTAAAGAATTGTCAGTACCCTTGACAATTTTGTTTAATTTGAGTCTCGGGTCTGGGTTAGTCCCGAGGGGGTGGAAAGAGGGGAAAATAGTTCCACTGCATAAAGGAGGTTCCAAGACTGCTGTTGTAAATTACCGACCGATTAGCATATCAGGAATCATTGTCATGGTCTTAGAGAAATTAGTCAAGAAAAGAATACAGGATTGGATAGATGAAAATGGGATATTGTATGGGGGACAACATGGTTTTGTGAAGGGTAGATCATGCCTCAGTAACTTGCTCACATTTTATAACACAGTGACGGCTGAACTGGATAGGGGTAATGGGTTTACAGTGATACTACTGGACCTTGCCAAGGCCTTTGACAGGATACCACATGGAACCCTAATCAGTAAACTGGAGCAGATGGGGATAGATATAGGGTTGGTGAGATGGATAGGAGGGTGGTTGAAGGAGAGATACCAGAGAGTGGTTTATTCAGGAGTTGGGTCTAAAAGACTGCTTGTGACTAGTGGTATGCCTCAGGGCTCTGTTCTTGGACCACTGCTTTTCAATTTGTTCATCAATGATATAGGAAAGGATTTGAGAGGAAGTGTTCACTTGTTTGCTGATGATGCAAAGTTGGGTAGAGCAATTGTGAGTGCCCAGGATGTCAAACTTTTACAGGATGATTTGGATAGCTTGGAGGACTGGGCTAGGAAAAATGGATGTCAATTTAATGTGGCAAAGTGTAAGGTTATGCACTTTGGGGTGAAAAGAATAGCAGCAGTATATCGTATTGGTGGAACCATACTCCAGGAGATTGATGACGCCAGAGATTTGGGAGTGTTGGTGGATAGGGAATTGAAGTTTATCGGGCACATTGCAAAAGTAACTAAATCAGCTCATCAAATCACTTGGCTTCTGAAAAATACTTTAACATGCAGAGACAAACAAGTTGTTATTCCTCTGTATCGAGCCTTGATAAGACCCCATCTGAACTACTGTGCCCAGTTATGGGCACCAGGGTTTCTTCGTGATGGGGAGGAAGTGGAGAGGATCCAGAGACGAGTGACCAAGATGATAGCAGGTCTGTGGAATGAACCTTATTAGAATAGGTTGAAGATTTGTGGGTTGCAGAAATTGGTCGATAGGCGATGGGGGGGTGATATGATTGAGACATTCAAATTACTGAAGGGTTTCTATAAGATTGATCCAGAAGATATTTTTGAAAATATGACTAGTGGTGGGAGGACTAGGGGCCATGCATGGAAGCTGGGCAAGAGCATGGTTGACAAGGGTGTTAGAGCTAGGTTTTTTACTTGGAGAGTGGTGAATGAGTGGAATAAGCTTCCAGCGTCTGTTGTGGGTGCTACGACCGTGAATGAGTTCAAGGCAAGGTATGATAGATACTGTGTCAATGTCGAATAGTTGTTCTTGACATGATGTTAGGGCCTCCCTCGATGAGTCTGTCGACTCCTTGGAGTTGCCTGGAACAATAATAATAATAATAATAGGTGAGACTGACAATAAAAAAATGCATTCCATATTTGCACTTTAAGATTTAGTGAACAAGGGTTTGTTTCAATTTAGGACAATGCATTTCTATCAATGGAAATTGGTTCCCTTATCCATAATATGGTACAAGTAATTGAATAATAATTCAATTTCAATAATGGATAATTTCAAAAAAAATTATTGTGTTCAATTATCCATTATTGAAATTGAATTATTATTCAATTGAAAAATTATTAATAATTACCATATTATGGATAAGGGAACAAATTTCCATTTGTAGAAATGTACCGTTCTAAATTGAAACAAACCCTTGTTCACTAAATCTTAAAGTGTAGATATTTGTTGCTTAACTCAAAAATGGAATGTATTTTTTTATTGTCAGTCTCACCTATACAAGATTCAATTCTGCAGGACATTTTTTTCCCCCTGTAGATGGACTTACATATATCAGATAATCTGCGAATCTTCTAAAGACTACTCAAGCAAAGGTGTGAAGTCTTGAAGTTTTCAAACTTCATACCTTTACTGATCACTTAAGTGAACAAAGTATCAGGAATGGTTTGTTCATCCAGGAGTGACAATCTCTAATTATGAACTAAAGGTTAATACTCAGTCATTTGTGGTCTATCCATTATAGTGTTTAACTTACTTTATCTTAGCAGACATGAGATATGAAAAGCAATGTGTCAGCTCAGAGCAACAGTGATGCTCACATCAGGCCTCAGATAAGTAAGGTGTTCTCACACAAAATGATGAAATTCATCTGCCACCTAAAGTTGTTTGCAAACATCCATGTCCATAGTGGGATTGAGAACAGATATGGCATCCTCTTGACTAAGGAACAATTTCTTAGATTCTGTCTTACATTCATATGTCCTTTGTCTACTTTCTCCCGATAACTCTAATTCTGCTTTTTGTAGCATATGATATTTTTTCATTAGTGTGTTAATAGCCCTCACCAATTTGTTACCTCTCTTTCCTCTTATATGCCAAACTCTAAAATGCACATCCCTGCAATTTGTCTCGCTAATATTTCAGCGATCAGTGACAATTTTTGTAACTCTTTCTTTCCAGTTTTTTACAATTTCCTGGAAACAAATATGAATATGCTGCAGATTTGTGCATCCTAATTTGATGAAAATGCAATTAGGAATAACTAAATCTGCATATAGATCTACATCTTAGTATTAATTATTACTAAAGGGATAATTCATTCTGTATTTCTGTTTATCAGCATTCTCTGTTATTGCAATAATCTTCTATGTTATCCTCCCAATTTTTGCAGCATACCCTATAAATTTCAGTTCCTTGTAAATCATTGCAGTGAAATATTCCACTTTGGTATCTCCAGCTTTATTTTATTCCTGTACTGCTAGTCTAATTTCCTAATTCCTGCCCACTTGATTTTCTATTGAATCTTGATTATAACATTTTTAAACTTCTCATTACATCAGAGATGCACAGATATTATTATTGTTATTTTTTAGATTTGAAGTGCCTTCCCATGACGAGTCCTTGAACTCATTAGAAATGTCACTTAATAATATATGTATGTATATATATATTGTGTAGTACATAAATTAAATTAATATATATATATATTATGTAGTGAATAAATTTTATATACTGTGTAGTACATACACAGTATATAAAATATGGCCCATCAAAAACATGGTCCTTATCCATAATATGGTACAAGTAATTGAAATTCAATTGAAAAATTATAATTATTGATAATTTTTCAATTGAATAATAATAATTCATTTTCAAAGAAAATTGCATTTTCTTTCCTTATAGACAACTTCAGTCTGCCACTGGATCTCCAAGGTGTGTTTCTTGTTTTAAATGGTTTAATTCTTTCTTAAATATTTATATACTTGATTCTATATTTCACCTCTGAAGTTGCTGGACTTTGATTCTTTTTAAAACTTTCTTAATCACCTTTCTTTTCAATGTGATATTCAATTTTATTTTGCTCAGAACTAAATGGTGATCACTTCCTGTTACACATCTCTTTTATACCTTGTGTTCTGTACTAGCATGATGATATACATCACTATCAACACTAACATTCAGTAGACTTCCTATTTCTTTTATCTTCTCTCTGTGAGAATTTATGTACTACTTTATGTTGGAACATGGTGTTAGTAATAACTAGTCCTTGTCCTGAACAGAAATGTAACAAGTACTTACTATTATTACTAGTGTTGCTCTTTTCTCTAAATTTTCTCAAGTCATATATGTCTGGTTTCATGCTCTGTTTAGATCTCCAATACAAACCATTGTTTTTTTATGCCAGCTGCCTTCTCTAATGACTTAAAATACTTCGTATTCCTCCTTAGTAGAACTTTCTTTAGGATTAAATACAAAATTAATGACAGAAAATCTCACGTAAAAAGATTTTTTTAATAGTATAATTTTTGCCTGTGTGTCACAGGCATCTTCAGTACATGTTAAGTTCAAATTAAACAATAACTGACAATTCCAAAAAGTGCCACCTAAGTAGCTAGTGTAAGATTCACTGGTTCATCGGGCCAACTCCTTTTGTTCTTCAGATGATCTCTTACAGAAAGAACTGCAATATATTACTTCTTCCTTTCTATCTAATGGATACAAGAATATCTTCATCAAAAGAGCTTTGAGTAGTTTTAATATGCCTTCCTCTTCAAATACAGAGGAAATAACGCACATTCATATCCCTTATGTACAAGGCATTAGTGAACATATAGCAGAAGTTTTAAAACCACTGAATATTTTTGTTGCCTTTCAACCATTCAGAAAAATCTCCACCTTTTTCACTTCTCCTAAGGACAAGCTTCCACATCTTAATTATCCAGGTGTCTACCAGATTCCTTGCTCTTGTGGATTATCTTATTTCGGACAAACGGGAAGATCTGCCTCTATTTGGCTAGAAGAACATCAGTCTTATATTCAGTACCTTAAACCTGAACAGTCTGGACTTGCAGAACATGCCATCTTAACCAGACATAGAGTTCATTGGAAAAAGACAAGACTCCTTCACAAAAGTCGGTTCCTCATAGGCTTTATAAAGAAATAAATATATGAAACTTTACTCCACTCTCCTAACTTAAGCAGATCTGATGGTTTACGTCTATCCCCTTTATGGGAGATAGTATTTTACAAATCAGCTAATCTTTCCTAACTTTTAATTGTATATATAGTTTTTTTTTTTTTTTTTTGTTAGGAAATTTTATTTACCTTTTTAGTTATTTTACACGAGCTACTTAGGTGGCGCTTTTTGGAATTGTCAGTTATTGTTTAATTTGAGCTTAAAATGTACTGAAGATGCCTTTGGCACACAGGCGAAAATTATACTATTAAAAAAATCTTTTTACGTGAGATTTTCCTTCATTAATTTTGTATTTATATGTCTACTCACGGTATTCCCTTACTAAGGGTTTCTTTAGGATTATAGACACAAATATCTCATTTGTGTTCCAGTTCCCTATTTTGATGGTTGCCCATTCACTCTTCTTGAAACTGCCTGCGAGTTAAAAGATTCTCTTTAACTGACACGCAATGTTATATTTATTATTATAAATTTTTTTCACCAATGATTCTTCTTAAATTGATAGTGCTTATCCTGAATTCTGCTGATGTTGAGTTGGAATTTATTCCAGTAGCTGACTTTTCATTCTTTGCTCTTGTTCTCTTACAAAAACAGCAGTATTGTTTAGCAAGGTGATGCTCCAACTGGCATGGCATTCTGTCTTGTTGTATCAACATCATGTTGGTTTAAGCCAAAACAGAACACAGTTTGGTTGGCTAAGTCCGAAATTCCAGCCCATTCTCTTTTTTTACTATCTAGGTTGAGACCTATTAACTGAGGTGCATCACAAGAAGGTGAGTATTAGATATTAGATCAGAAGCCCTGGTTGATTCTGTGCATTCCTTAAAGGCCATTTGGAAGTCTTCTCTGTTATCTAGCTTTGACCCTCAAGCAACCCATAAAAAGTAAGTCCACAGTTTTGATTTTATGAAGATTTTACAGTATTGCTATATGTATATTTTATTCCTGAATACCCTGTAACAATGATGATATACAAGTATAAAAATCAGAGTCATATGTGAAGGAAATTCTGATATTATTGTTTTGGTAACTTTACTTCTTCTCTCTTTCTGCTCTCATATGAGTTATTGTGTCCTTTTTGTACCATTTCATTATTCCATATTGTTGGGAATTTTTTCTTCATATTGTATTTATAAATTTCTATTCTCTTAACTGATTTGGCACTTTTATGTAAGTTATCTATTAGTAGGTTCTAATAGATAAATGGAAGAAACCAGTCAGATATTAAAGCACGAATAATCTTGGCCAAAAAAGCATTTTACAACATAAAATACTTTTATGTTGTAAAATGTTCATTTTACAACATAAAACAGAAGAAACATTTTTATCAGTAAAGGACTGGTAACCCAGCTCAAAAAAAAAAAAAAAAAAAGGCCAGTGAAAACATACATATGGAGCATTGCATTATATTATTGTGAGGCCTGCACGCTAACAAAACAAGACATCAAAAAGTTGGAGACATTTGAACTTTGGTGCTGGAGAAAGATGATGAAAATTAGTTGGACAGAAAAAAAAAGTAATGAAGTTCCAAATATAGTTCATGAAGAGCAGTTATTAATGAACCACATCAATAAGAAGAAAAATCCTAATTGGACACCATCTGAGGCATGGGGACTGATTACAGAAATAATGGAGGGGACTGTAGAAGGAAAGAGGCCATGAGGCAGACCAAGAATTTCATATATAATAACATAATAATGCTAACTGGCACTAAGAGTTATGAAGAGATAAAAAGGAGGTCTCAAGATAGGATGTTATGATGTGTTGCTCTAACTAACCAATCTTGGGATTGATGCACCAAAGAACAACAACTAGGTTCTACAGATGATAGATATATTTCATGTTGCTCAGCAAATGAAACAGTATCTTTTTAATGCCATAAATTGGAGGGATATTACTTTTGATTGTTTCATTTGACAGGCAGTATGAAATTGCTTTTAATTATATCATGTAATATGATCAAATAATTTTGTTAATGTATTTTAAATTTAGAGCATCTTTATCCTTTCCAGTAGTATTGCCATAGCTTTAATTTTTACTATAAAGTGCTTAAATAAAAAATAAGTTATAAAAGATTTCCATAGAAAAAAATACATCAGTTAAAATTCATATTTCAAAAAAAGAAACTTATGTCACATACATAGTCTTTAATGGTAGAGGTGGTAGTATAAAAAAGAAAGAGAGAGAAGTGATAGGCAAGAGCATCTCTTGCTGCATAACTTAGGAAGTCCTCCGTGTTAGTGTTTAACTTAAGTTTTTCAATTATGATTTTGTTATTTAATTGTGTAGTGTACATTATTTCATTGTTGGAATAACAGTATATTCCCATCCTCGGAATTTTCTGTTGAAATTCTCAGAGAAGCTATACAGAGATATAGGACAATGATCTGCCATAACTTGCCACCTATTGGTGAGAGTGATCATAAGGTCTTGACCTGGGAGGTGGCTAAAGGTGTGAAATTTGTGATTAAGACAGGGTATATGTGGAATTACCGTACTGGCAAGTATGACAAGCTTAGGAGATTGCTTGGATCAGTGCCATGGCATGTACAACTGCAAGGGCTGGACGTCGATAGAGCATGGGAAGTGATCAAAGAGCATTTACAGGAGGTTATGGCTGATTGTATACCTAAGGTCCGAATAGTGAAACAAGGAGGGGTTAAATGGATGAATAACACCATTAAGCTTGAGCTGCAAAAAAAGAAACAACTATGGAGGGAATTTAAAGAAAGGGGTGACCTGCAGGCACACGAACGGTATAAAGTACAGGCCAGAAGGGTAACGAGTGTGGTAAAAACAGCAAAAGCCGATTATGAAAGGAAACTAGCTATGCAAGCAAAAGAGAATCCCAAACAGTTCTTTCAATATGCTGCAAGCAAGAAAAAAACTGTACATGGCAAAATGATTTTAAGGAATGACGATGGTAAAGAGTTCACTGAACCAGTCGATATAGTGGAGTTACTGAGCGCGCACTTTGCAAAAGTATATCATCCAGGTGGTGACGTTGAAAAAATGAAGGAACCATTAGTTTATATGGGAATTGTGATGAATGAAGTGGAGGTGAATAGTGTATTACAGAACCTTAATGTGAATACATCTGTGGGATTGGATGGTATACCGGCACGGGTCTTGCATGAAGCGGCTAATGAATTATCAGTGCCCTTGACCATGTTGTTTAATCTGAGTCTCAGGTTTGGCTTAGTCCCGAAGGCGTGGAAAGAGGGGAAAATAGTTTCACTGCATAAAGGAGGATCCAAGACTATGGTTGCTAATTACCGCCCGATCAGCATATCAGGAGTCGTTGTCAAGGTCTTGGAGAAAGTAGTCAAGGGAAAAATACAGGAATGGATTGATGAAAATGAGATACTGTACAGAGGACAGCATGGCTTTGTGAAGGGTAGATCATGCCTCAGTAACTTGCTCAAGTTTTATAACAAGGTGATGGTTGAACTGGATAAGGGAAATGGGTTTACAGTGATACTGCTGGACCTGGCAAAGGCATTTGACAGGATACCACATGGAATTCTAATCCGTAAACTACAACATATGGGAATGGATATAGGGTTGGTGAGATGGATAGCTGGGTGGTTGATGGAGAGATATCAAAGAGTAGTTTATTCAGGAGTAGAGTCCAAAAAACGGCCTGTGACTAGTGGTGTGCCACAGGGTTCTGTTCTTGGACCACTGCTGTTTAATCTGTTCATTAACGATATAGGGAAGGGTCTAAGTGGGACAGTTCATTTGTTCGCTGATGATGCAAAGTTGGGTAGGGCGATAGTGAATGCAGAAGATGTCAAAGTCTTGCAAGATGACGTAGATAGATTGGAGTTCTGGACTAAGGAGAATGGATGTCAATTTAATGTGACAAAATGTAAGGTTATGCATTTCGGAGTGAAAAGATTAGCAGCAGTATACCACATTGGTGGAACTGTACTCCAAGAGATTGATGAGGCCAGGGACTTGGGAGTGTTGGTGGATAGGGAGATGAAGTTTAGGGGGCACATTGCGAAAGTAGCTAAATCAGCTCATCAACTCACTTGGTTGTTGAAAAATACCTTGACGAGCAGAGAAAAACAAGTTATTGTACCTCTGTACCGAGCCCTGATAAGACCTCATCTCGACTACTGTGCCCAGATTTGGTCACCTCGGTTCCTTCTTGATGGGGAGGAGGTTGAGAGGATCCAGAGGCGAGTGACTAAGATGATAGCAGGTCTATGGAATACACCATATGAGAACAGGTTGAAGATTTGTGGGTTGCAGAAACTAGTTGATAGGCAGAAAAGGGGAGACATGATTGAGACATTCAAATTGCTAAAAGGATTCTATAGGATTAATTCAGATGATATTTTTGAGATCAGGACTGGTGGTGGGAGAACTAGGGGACACCCATGGAAGCTGGGCAAGAGGGTGGTTAGCAGGGGTGTTAGAGCTGGGTTCTTTACTTTTAGAGTGGTAAATGAGTGGAATAAGCTGCCAGAGTCTGTTGTGGGTGCTATGACAGTGAGCGAGTTCAAGGCAAGGTATGATAGATACTGTGAGAATGTTGAACAGCTGCGTGAACATGATGTTTAGGGCCTCCCTCGATGAGTCTAAGGACTCCTGGAGTAGCCCGTGGTAATAATAATAATAATAATAAAAACTTTATCTTAAAGACTGTGGCTACAGTCTTTAAGATACTATACAGACTGGATTAAGCTGCTCTAAGACAACCTAAACTTTTTTATGTCAATCCTATCTACAAGAAACTAAAAGCTATAATACATTTAACTGTCACTGGGCTAAGGGTTAGATAATTTGGTGCCCTTGCTCTAGTGAATTTCAGAGCTATCGAAAGTCCTGTCTTATCACCCAGAAGAAAGATGCTATTTCTCTCCCAAGTCAGACCATCCTTAGAATATTGTTCTCACATTTGGGATAGTGCACCTAAAACCTCCCTAAGAATCTTGACTTATGAGATATACAGAAGAGGACATTCTGCCCAATAGGTGCTATTTATACATTATTATTTTTTGTTTAGGTACTTTTCACTGAACTAGCCACCACCACCACCACCACCACCACCTTTCTTCCATTTCCTCCAATCATGTAAGGATACAAGCAGCCACTCATCACCATCCATCCACAGGTTGGTGGGTGGATGGATGGAATTCAACTTCATTAAATCTGTGTTTTTTTGGAACAGCTTTCCCCATATTGTTTTTCCCAGCTTTTTAAGAACCTTGTTACTAGGTTTCTACTTTTACTACTAGGTACAAGGATCACTTGTCTACACATGGTACTATACTGTTATAGGTTTTGTGATTACTTCTCTGTGTGGTTAATATAAAAAAATACAAAAAAAAATGATTTAATTGATTTACATATCAGCATAATCAGTGGTGAGCTATAAGGGGCTCGTGCGAGCTGTTAAATTTTTCTCAAATTTGCGAACTCCTTGTTCTTCTTGTTTACTTTATTATTTTTTCAAAAAAAAAAAAAAAAAAAAAACATAATTTTTTGATATATATTAAGCAGCAAACTCATACGGTAACCTAACAAAAATTAGTCTATTCGGCAATGTATAGATTATTTGGAATTATTGTTTCAACTCCTCTATAACTCCTCTTCTCCCTTCTGGTAGCCAATCATACGGTAAAACCAGTAGCCAATCAAATGTTCGTAAAACTGTCATCAACGGGTTGTTCCACTGGACATTAGTTCTGTGTTCGTCAGTACACTGATGTATAACAATTGTTTGTGTTTAAAATTTAAAAATAATAATATATTTAAAAACTGTATATTCAGCAAATTTTATTTTTATAATTGTAAAAGTATTTTTATCTGTGAAACATGAAAAGACAGTCAAATTTATTAAATTTTTTTGAGAAAGAAAAAATAATGAAAAGTGATTCTGCCGATTCTACTGCAGTTGAAAATGAAGTCAAAGATAAAGTTGAAGATAATATGCACATTGATTCAATGAATATGCAACAAGTTGGAGGAGAAAAAGAAAATCATTTACCTGATTGCTGGAATGAGAAGCAAGCATCGTATTTCAAAACACAGTATAAGTGGTTAGAAGTTAAAAATGGTAAATTAGGATGTCGTGTTTGTTCAAAATATAAAAACTTAGGTGTTGAAGGAGAAAAAAGTTGTCACCTATCAAAGGAATGGGTAGAAATGAAAATAGAACCGAATGGAAACACTACAGACTCAAGAACCGCATCTTTGCGTAAAAAGCTATCCAAACATAATGAATCATTTGCTCATAATAAAATTATAAAAATAAATGAAGAATGTGACAAATCTATATTACCAAATTTAATTGACAAACTAAATGAAGAGAAACCGACCAATGTGTGATTTACCAAATTTAATCGAGCTGCAAATTAAAAATGGTATTGATCTATGATTATCATTGCATTCTAGATTCTCAGGAATTAGAATAGTTGAATATATTTCTAAACAAATAAAATTAGAAATATTCTCCAAAAAAAGAAATATTCTCCATAGAAAAAAAAAAATTCTATAATAGCAGGCAAATCGACAACATTATCGAAAATAAGTGTTTTAGTTATTCACGTACAAGTTGAGCTCACTGAACCATGTATGATTTTTGTAGATCTTGTAGAACTAGAAAATACCACCTCAGAATGTATACATGCTACTATAATTGCTACTTTAAATTCATATGGATTTTCTGATGACTATTTAAAAAATCATCTCATTGCATTTTGTTCTGATGGAGTTAGTGTGATGTGGGAAACAAATCGGGTGTTGCAATCAAACTTCTACAAAAAATTCCCAACATTGTGATTTGGCATTACGTAGCTCGTCGTTACAATTAGCATTAGGCGATTTGATAAAAAAACATTAAAGAAATAAATCATTTTGAAATATTTATGGATAAATTATATGCTTTTTATCATCAATCACCAAAAAATCAATGAGAATTAAATACGATTGCAAAAGACCTTGGTATCGAAATTTCAAGGATCAGTCGTGTGTTTGGACTATGATGGACAGCTTGCAGTTTATGAATGGCTCTTGCTGTGTGGAAAAATTACCCAGCTTTATGCAAGCATTTTGCATCGAACGATAAATATAAGGGCTTTTTAAACCAACTTCTCAATTTGGAATTTTTAAAAGATCTAGCATTAATGATTGATATCCTACAGGAATTATCATATCTGTCAGAAGCTCTACAGAGTTGCAATATAAGTATTATAAGGGCTAACTCATTAATCATGCAAACAATTAATGCAATTAATGATTTTAAAAATTGTGTAGGTAGGTTCTTATGAATCTAAAATTGATACCATGTTAAAATCAAAAGAATTTGAAGGAATAGAAATTGAAAGCAAAATCAGATTTCACAAACTACCACGAGAAATATTACTAAACTCTCTTATAATGTCTTTAAAGGATAGATTAATGCAGCAAAGTAATTTTAAACTTAAAAATGAAAATTATGAAGATTTGGAAGATGAAGAACTGAAAAAAATTTTAAATGTGTTATCCTGAAACATGGAATAAGTTATGTGTCCATGGTTAGAAGGAGAAAAGAGAATAAGATCTTTAAATTTTATTTTGAAATATGAAATTAAAATTAATGATTTTAGAGATTTAGTGGAAATGGCTTTGACTGGAAAGTTACAAAATGAAATTCCCAGCATGGTGAAAAAAAGCCAAATTGATTATGGCAACAATTGCAGTTTGCAGTGCTGAAGCTGAACGAGCTTTTAGTGTGATGAATAATATCGTGACAAAGTGATCTTCTCTCACTATAAAACATATTTCAGATTTAATGACAATATGTATAAATGGGAAACCTTTGAATAAATTTAATCCGAATCCCTGTTTCAAATCTTTTCTAGAAAATCATCGCTCGGCTATAGATCCTCCTAGAAGAACACAAGATGTGAAGGAGGAAGGAAATAAAGTGTGGCAGCTGTTGTCATAAGTATTTCCTTAAAGTAATTGTTTGTAAATATTAACCTGTAAAGGAGTTGTTTTTTTCTGAGTAAATGTGCACCAGACAGTGAGTTCTTTTTTTTTTTTCATGTGAAATCTTCTCAAAAGTAATTTTATTAAATAAAATATTATGGTTACTGCTATTACCATTTTACAAATAAGAATTCACTTTTGGTAATCACATATAAAGAAATAGGACTATAAAATAATGCCCCTTGATTGGTATCGTTGATTATCACTTGAAGGATAAAAAACAAAAGAGAAATATAATGTATTTCAATATTCTCGTGGAAAGGCTTAGACGTTGGTTATACATTTTTACTAAATAGCTTAAGGAAATTACAATGTTTACCAGAATATACATTAAAATCAATTTTAATACACTTCCAATATTTCGGCAATATGACGTTGCATTTTCACAGGAACTTAAAGACAAGACACATGCACGCAAGCACAACAAACAGTAAATGAGGACGAAGCAGGAAGCTATTCTTTCTCCTAAAAGTCCTGATGGCGCTCCCTAGCAGGCAATGTTGGTATTCTTGGGCGATTGGGCTGAAGGTCTTCTGATGTAGGTTTCCCAAATTTGCATGAGACTGCCCCAAATTTGGGAAACCTACATCAGAAGATCTTCAGCCCAATCGCTCAAGAATACCAACATTGCCTGCTAGGGAGCGCCATCAGGACTTTTAGGAGAAAGAATAGCTTCCTGCTTCATCCTCATTTACTGTTTGTTGTGCTTGCATGCATGTGTCTTGTTTTTAAGTTCCTGTGAAAATGGCAGTTGTTGCCGAAATATTGGAAGTGTATTAAAATTTATTTTAATGTATAGCCTAGTATACGTTGTAATTTCCTTAAGCTATTTAGTAAAAAAGTATTTCAATATTATTGTGTTTAGATAATATTTATTATATTATTTATAGATTGTTTGTCATAAAAACTTCTATAGCAAACAAAACAAATTTATTTTGTTTATAAAAAATGCAGATTATTGCATATGTGCGATTATAAAAGATTTTATTCTTATTATATTTTGATAGTTAAAAAATATTTTTCTTATGTAAGATAAATTAACATAGATGATTGTGTGGAAATATTTCTGTTTAGATCATGAAATATTTGTTTAAAAATGATAGGCTTTACAGGTAGATTGTTCCCTCATACTTTTTGATTGGCATTTGCACACAATTCGTATTAATAAAAGTTTTTGTGTGAAATACAGCTTTTTCTTTGCTCGACGATGTGAGCCCTTTGTTAAAATTTCCATAGCTCACCACTGAGTATAATAATGAATAGATGTAGTATGGAATCAGTTTATTTATTTATTGTTGAGAATAGAGGTAAGCTAAGCTTATAGCCTCCATCATGATCAGATGTTAATATTTTTTTAAGATCCTTGAGGGAGATCACGGATCCAAAGAGTACCAGAGAACTTTTCATGTGGCAAAGCATGAATCATATTTGCAGATAGACTGTTGCCAAACAAGAAATAACTGTATCCATGTATTTGCTTAAAATTGTGTTGATTATCATGATTTATATCAGTATATATATAATCAAGTGTTATTTACCTTCTTTTATAGCCTTATGTATTGGTATGTTTCGTCCACTTCCACAACTTTACAAATCTACATCAGTCCCACTCTTCAGAGCACTAAGTAATACATCTACAGAACCTGTGCAAACATCTAGTGTTCCAGTTAAAAAAAGGCCTTATTCTCCTTTTCAAAATACAGCTAACACAGCAGAATTTGCTCTTGCAAGAATTGATGACTTGCTGAACTGGGCAAGAAAGGTTAGTATTTTTATGTTTGCATAGTAAATACATCATTAGTGATGTACTCTGTTTAAATGTAAGGATAATAATCTTTAATTGTTGATTTTTGGTGCTGGCAAGTTTGGTTTCCTGCCCTCCCCTCTTCCTTCCTCCAGAGATTCTGAAAAAAATTTATTGTAGTACTCCCCATTATTTCAAATGACAATAATAAGTTATCATTGGAAGCTACCTAAACACTAAACTAGCTGTATACAAGACAGTAATTAAACAAATTTTCACTCATGGATCTGACAGCTGAGTTAAAAAATAATAAAAAATAAAAAAAACCCCTACAGATATGAGGAAAACTACGAAAGTGAACAGATGGGTGACATCATTGTCAGAATCATATTAAAAATGGAGATATTGGAAGGAACTTGGAATTGTTAGTATTAAAAGGTATGAGTAGAGCTAATCTCAGGTAATATGATTACTTACATGGAATGAAACGGAAAGATGAAAAGTTGGCAAAAACAGTATTTAATGCCAGAATTGCAGGAAAGAGACCCAGAGGCTAAAATGTGAGTGGATTGATGTAGATAGAAGTATTTTAGAATATTAAAATATAAGACCTGACAATATTTAGAGTACTGATAGATAACAAATTAATTTGGAAGAAAATTGTCAACAGGAAGGTAATAATAAAGTAAATGCTTTGTGTTGCACATCATAATATTCTGTATATTCCTAGAAAGTATATATCAGAAATTTGATGATGATAATAACGATGAAATGCATTAATAAAGTCTGCTTTTCTGTTATTATTTACAAGTTGCTACTGTCATCATCATAATCAAATTCCTGATATGTACCCTCAAGGGGTGTACAGGATATGATAGTACTGCATGAAAAACTTACACCATTACTAACTTCCTATCTACAATTTTCCTCCAAATCAATCTGTTATCTGTCAAGACTTCAAGATTATCAGATCTTATATTTCTATCTTCTAAGGCACTTTTTACTGTATCAATCCACCTATATCTTGGTCTTCCTCTGGGTCTTTTTCCTGTCAACTCAGCAGAGAACTCTTGTTTTGCTAATCTTTCCTCTCCCATTCTGTTTAAGTGACCACACCACACCACACCACGACCTGAGATTAGCTCTATTAACACGTTCCTGGATGCTAACAATATTAAATTCTTTCCTAATGTTCTCATTTTTAATATGACATTGCCACTGATGCCATCTGTTCAACCCTCTAATCTTTCTCAGGACTCTCATATCTGTGTCTCTAGTCTTTGGTCAAGTGTTTTGTTTCTAACCCAGCTCTCAGATCCATAAGTTAAAATTGGTTTGAACACTGTCTTGTATACAGCTAATTTAATGTTTTGACTAATTTCTTTCTTATTCCATATAAATTTATTCAGTTGACTTCCTACCATACCAGCTTTATTGATTCTGTTGTCTATTTCCATATTTAATTTACCATCTCAATTAAAATTCATGCCTAATTAGCTGAAATGTTTTACTTGTTCTATTGGTTCTCTATTCACGATGCAGTTGATATTTTCAATGCTGCTTATTTTCATTGTCTTTGTCTTGTTATTGCTGACCTTCATACCAAAGTTATTACAAAAGTTATTCAATTTAGTCAGGGAATCCTGCAAACTTGTAGCAGATTTATTTAGAAGTATAACATCATCTGCATAGAGTAAAGAGCTGAGATTAACATCTCCAATTTCGATACCAGGTTTAATACCACTTTCCTTCATAATGTGATCCATATAGATAATAAATAACAGAGGGGATAATGTAAATCCTTGACATACACCAGATTTAACATAAAACCATCTTCCTGTACTTCAAGTCTAACTGCTGAATTACAACTCAAATAAAGACTAAGTATTGCTTGGTCTAATGCTCCATTGACACCATACAACTATAGCACTTTGAACAGCTTCTCTCTTGGCACCCTATCATATACCTTTTTCAGATCTACAAAAGTTAAAAACAGATTTTTGTTGTATTCCTACAATTTCTCAGCTATTTATTGTAATATGAAAATTGATCCTGATCAGTTTGGCCTGAATCCAGCTTGTTCTTCACCAAGCTTCCCTTACACAATCCTTCTCAACTGTTTCTCAAGTATACTTGAATAAATCTTACCAGGAACACTCAATAGGGAAATACCTTTGTAATTCTCACATTCAGTTTTATTTCCCTTTTTATATATGGGTGCTATGAGAGCTCTACTCCAATCATCTGGAATTTGTCTCTCTGTCCTGGCCTTCTGAACTATGCAATGCAGCCAGTGTAAAACTTTCATACCTCCATACTTGAGCATTTCTGGTCGAATATCATCTACTCTTGCTGCCTTTCCACATTTCAGGCTTTTTCTACTTCAAGTATCGATATGTATTCCTGATTGCATGTCTGTTGAGTGTTTTTTACTAATGTGTTGTCATCACTGCTTGTTTCATTTAGCAATTTTTTGAAGTAATTACTTCATACATCAAGGATATCTTTTTCACCAGTTTTCATGTCACCTTTATCATCTCTAATTCCTTTTATAGCACTCTTTCCTCGATTTCTGAGCTTTTTCAACAGCCTGCAGAATATTTTGCCACCTTCTTGATATTTATAAGTTTTAATAATGGCAAACCGTGAGCAGACATATAAATACAAAATTAATAACGGAAAAACTCACGTAAAAAGATTATTTAATAGTATAAATTTTGCCTGTGTGTCACAGGCATCTTCAGTACATTTTAAGCTCAAATTAAACAATAACTGACAATTCCAAAAACGTCAAAGTTGCTAGTGTAAGATAACTAAAAAGGTCAATAAATTTCCTAACAAAAAAAAAAAAATATATATATATATATATACACAATAAAAAGTTAGGAAAGATTAGCTGAATTATAAAGTATTATCTCCCATAAAGGGGATAGACATAAACCATCAGATCTATTTAAGTTAGGCGAGTGAAGTAAAGTTTCACATGTTTCTTTATAAAGCCATTTCATGAGGAACCGACTTTTGTGAAGGACTCTTGTCTTTTTCCAGTGAACTCTATGTCTAGTGATGATGGCATGTTCTGCAAGTCCAGACTATTCAGGTTCAAGGTATTGAATATAAGACTGGTGCTCTTCTGATGAACTTCAACAGTTTCTCACTAAGTTAAATGCATTGAAGGATTCTTCATTCCTTTACATAGTATGCATGAAGAAATTGGTGCTATGTTAATTCGTTTAATTTTTTTTTTTTTTTTTTTTAACAATGTAGAAATATCTATTAAGAAGCAAATGAGTGTTAGAAATACTAGGAAAAATGGTAAGAGTACTGAGCATGATCAAATGATTATGGAAAGATTTTGACAGCATCGAAGTGATGGGGTGAACTTGTTGGAGAGCAGGTGAATGGGTCAGGCTAAGTTACAACAACATGAGCAATGTTGTCTCTAATTTTTGCCAGCTCATGCGTGCATGAAAAAAAATTTTGGGTGCAAGTGATGCTTCAAAAATTCATGCTTCCACACATTGTTCTAATGTGCCAGAAAAATTTTAAAATTTTTCTGGCACATATAAGTTAAATGCACTTAATCCAAGGATCCAGTTTACCCTAGAAGTAGAATCAAATAAGTAGTTAGCCTTTTTAGATCTTCTAATTCTTTGCCAACCAGATGGTAACCTACATTTCTCAGTCTATAGAAAGAAGACTCATACAACCCATTATATCCATGCTGAATCTCATCACCATCCCAGTGAAAAGGCAGTAACTATTAAAACACTGGTTCATCGTGCCCACTCCTTTTGTTTTTCACACAATCTATTACAGAGAGAACTGCAATATATTACTTCTTCCTTTCTATCTAACGGATATAAGAATTCCTTCATCAAAAGAGCTATGAGTAGTTTGTCTTCCTCTTCAAATACAGAAGAAATAACGCACATTCATATCCCTTATGTACAAGGCATTAGTGAACATATAGCAGAAGTTTTAAAACCACTGAATATTTTTGTTGCCTTTCGACCATTCAGAAAAATCTCCACCTTTCTCACTTCTAAGGACAAGCTTCCACATCTTAATTATCCAGGTGTTTACCAGATTCTTTGCTCTTGTGGATTATCTTATTTCGGACAAACAGGAAGATCTGCCTCTATTCAGCTAGAAGAACACCAGTCTTATATTCAATACCTTGAACCTGAACAGTCTGGACTTGCAGAACACGCCATCATCACTAGACATAGAGTTCATTGGAAAAAGACAAGAGTCCTTCACAAAAGTCGGTTCCTCATAGGCTTTATAAAGAAATATGTGAAACTTTACTTCACTCGCCTAACTTAAACAGATCTGATGGTTTACATCTATCCCCTTTATGGGAGATAGTACTTTATAATTCAGCTAATCTTTCCTAACTTTTTATTATATATATATATATTTTTTTAAGGAAATTTATTGACCTTTTTAGTCATCTTACACTAGCTACTTAGGTGGCACTTTTTGGAATTGTCAGTTATTGTTTAATTTGAGCTTAAAATGTACTGAAGATGCCTGTAACACACAGGTGAAAATTATACTATTAAATAATCTTTCTACGTCAGTTTTTCCATTATTAATTTTGTACTTGATATTTATTTTCTATGTTCTTACCAAAGTAGTCTTCCCAGACTTTTGTGTAGCTAGTTTTACACAGTGTTTAGCTTTCTTACATGTG
This sequence comes from Typopeltis vanoorti, assembly GCF_054136105.1. Lineage (NCBI taxonomy): Eukaryota > Metazoa > Arthropoda > Arachnida > Uropygi > Thelyphonidae > Typopeltis > Typopeltis vanoorti. The sequence continues at coordinate 140,253,683 of NC_143551.1, read as the reverse complement.
TCTCTTTATTCTCTAAGAGCACAAGCTGACTTATTTGTCAGGAAATTTTGATATGCTTTCTTCTTTTCCTTCACTGCCTCTTTAACTTCCTGTGCCCACCATGGGGTTCTGATTTTTCTATCCTTGCAGACAACCTCACCACATGCATCTCTGGCTGAATCAATGTTTTCTTCAGGATTTGCCACTGACTCTCCAAGGTTGGTTCCTGTTCTCAAACTCTTTCATTTTTTTCTTCAATAATCTTTGTGTATTTTAGTCTACAGTTTACATCTGAGAGCCACTCAACTTTTATTTGCTTTAAAACTTTCTCGCATGTTCTTCTTTTCACTATGAAATTCAATTTTATCATGCTGAAGACTAAATGGTGATCACTTCCAATTTCAAATCCTCTGCACACTCTAGCATCCTGCACCAGTGAGAAAACATCACTATTAACAATAGCATAGTCAATGAGACTTTTCTTATTCCTTGCCTCTTCTCTCCATGTAAATTTGTGCACATTTTTATGTTGGAAAATTGTGTTAGTAATAACCAGTCCATGTCCTGAGCAGAAATTCAACAGGTATTTGCCATTGTTATTAGCTTTGCTCCTTTCTCTAAATTTTCCCAAAATATTTTTGTATGTCTGACAATCATTTCCTACTCTGCTATTTAGATCCACAACAAGGACCAACTTTTCCTTTTTCATTGTGTCAGTTGCTCTTTCTAAAGCCTCAAAAAATTCCTCCACTTCTACTTAGTAGAACCTTCTGTGGGACCATAAGCACAAATAAGTCTCATTGTCCAATTCCCCATTTGATATTTGCTCACATCACTCCACTTGATATTACTTCTAATTCAAGACGATTAGTCTTGTATTTGTGTTCAATACTATAGTTACTCCTCCACAAAATTCCTCCACTTCTACCTTAGTAGAACCTTCTGTGGGACCACAGGCACAAATAAATCTTATTGTCCAGTTACCCATTCTCATATTTGCCCACATTAATCTACTTGAGACTGACTGCCATTCAAGAAGATTAGCCTCGTATTTTGTGTTGAATACTATTGCTACTCCTTTTCCTTGATTGTCATTGCCTGAATATAACATTTTGTATTTATTGCTCAGAGATTTCTCACCAGATTTTGTCTTTTTTGTTTCAGTCACCCATATTATGTTTATCTGGTACTTATCCAATTCCTTAGCTAGCTCCATTTCTTTGCCATTCAGACTTCTTATGTTGATAGTACTGATCTTGAACTCTGGTGATGAGTCGGGGTGTGTTTTTGGATTTGTTCCAGTAACTATCTTTTTGCTGTTCACCCTGTTTCCCTGGTGAAAACAAAACAACAGGGAGGCCTTGTTTAACCGGGCAGTGCCCCAGCCGGCATGAAATTGTGTCGTGTTGTACCGTCATTTTTTATTTTGGTTGAAACCAATATGAATACCATTTGATTGGCTAAATCCCAAATTACCAGCCTATACTTGTTCGTCAGTATCCAGTTAGATACCTAACAGGGTGCACCACGATAAGGTGAGGATTGGACATTAGGTCAGAAGCCCTGGTCAGTTCTCCACATTCCTTTAAAGGCGATGTGGAGGTCTCCTCTCAGTTATACAGCTTTGACCCTTAAGCACCCTGTCATCATACAATTATATTATTAATAATTTATATACACTCATTAGCCAAAACATCATGATCCACCCAGCTTGTTTCTCGCTAACCAGACTGCATGGATGGTTGTTGGTGGCATCTTGGTATGGCAATTGTTCTCATGGATATCAATGGGCCTTCTCATCCCCACTGAACAAATACCCTGACCTCTCATTCTTACCTGGGATTGTTTTAGACCAGGTATTGCCCTGCACGGTGACAATGTGGCCTGACGGATCCGGACTCTTCCACCAAGACAGTGCCCTGTGTCATCACAAGGTTCGCAGTGTGTGTAGGCATGGTTAAAAGACCATATCCAAGTATTCCTTCTGCTTGATTCTCCTGATAAGTATTCCAGCAAACATTTGCGGGATAATGTGGAATGCTGTATCCGTGGTTAATGATGGTGCCTTACTTGGTCGCTGACCTCCAGGATGGTATTCTGTCTAGCTGGTCCAGGATACCTTCTGTGGTCTAGTGGAGACAATGCCATAATGGGTGCAAGCAATTATCTCCCACAAAGGAGGAGTCTAACATATTCCTAGTTAGGAATATGTTAGACCTCTGTCTGTGTTTATATATATATATATATATATATATATATATATATATATATCTTTCACTCAGCAACACATATGAAATGCTGGAAATTCTGTAACAAATTTAGTGATGTGGTTGGTTAGTTAAAGAAAAGAACCAATCTGTTGTGGACTTGGGAAAACTCTGAGAAAGAATGTTTCAGACGGAGATGAATAGATATAAGATCTATATGATAAGTTGTTTAGGCAGGTTTGACGCCAACAAGGAAATGGATGTTGACCTGCTGCTCATGCTTTTACAGTTTTAAAGGAAAATGGAGAAATTATGTAGCCAGTGCACAACTGCAGCCTAGAAAATACCTGGAAAAGATGATGAAACATAATTTCCACAAGAAAGTGATTGAGATTGGTATGTGAGAGGTAGATGGATTAGAAGCAAGTGGGGGGGGGGAGCATCTGTTAGTAGATAGCAATAAACATTTTAGAGAGGTTTTTTGACTGCAGATATGAGAGTCTCCATTTTCCTTTAAAACTGTAAAAGCATGAGCAGCAGGTCAACATCCATTTCCTTGTTGGCGTCAAACCTGCCTAAACAACTTATCATATAGATCTTTTATCTATTTATCTCCGTCTGAAACATTCTTTCTCAGAGTTTTCCCAAGTCCACAACAGATTGGTTCTTTTCTTTAACTAACCAACCACATCACTAAATTTGTTACAGAATTTCCAGCATTTCATATGTGTTGCTGAGTGAAAGATATATATATATATATATATATATATATATATATATAAACACAGACAGAGGTCTAACATATTCCTAACTAGGAATATGTTAGACTCCTCCTTTGTGGGAGAACAATTAGGGTTGTGAACAGATGGCATCAATGGCAATATCATATTAAAAACGTGGATATTAGGAAAGAACTTGACATTGTTAGCATCCAGGAATGTGTTAGTAGAGCTAATTTCAGGTGGTATGGTCACTTAAAACAGAATGGGAGAGGGAAGATTAGCAAAACAAGCGTTCTCTGCCAGATTGGCAGGGAAAAGACCCAGATATAGGTTGATTGATACAATTAGCAAAACAAGTGTTCTCTGCCAGGTTGGCAGGGAAAAGACCCAGATATAGGTTGATTGATACAATAAACAATGCCTTAGAAGACAGAAATATTAGATTTGATAATGTTGGAGTCTTGACAGGTAAATTGATTTGGAGGAAAATTGTAGATAGGAAGTTAGTGGTAATGTAAGTTTTTCATGTAGTAATATCACATCCTGTACACCCCGCCTTGAGGGTACATGTCAGGAATTTGACGATGAGAGGTTTTTTGGTGCACCATCTGAAATGTGAAAACAGTACTCTAACAAGGTTGGGATTTATATAGTGGTAACAGTCAGTGAGAAGTAGTTTCATAGTTTATTTAACAGAAAAGGACACATACAGTTTTTTTTTTTTTGAGGCTATATAATCTTAGCAGACCTGGTTGGTTGAGTGGTTAGCGTAGCTTCTCTTCAACCAAGAGGCTGCAGGTTCGAATCCCATCAGGGATATGGATGTTTCTGATTGTCCTTCTTACTCTGTGAAAAGAGCATCTGTGACCCTACCACTTCTTCTAGTAGAAGGCTTCACTCCCAAAACCCAATGAGGTACAGGAGTAACCATACAGCATCAAAATGATGCCACATGTGAATAACTAAAGTCTTATGAAGTTTTTAAACCAGGAACGGCTAGAAATGTGAGTTCTAGAAGAGAAATCTAATCTTGCCAAAAATAAGAAAGGACTGTGTTTGATAGTATGAGAAAAGAAGAGATTTTACAGGTGCATTCTGGGAATTAAATTGTCGCACCTCACACACACACACACACACACACACACACACACACACACACACACACACACACACACACACACACACACACACACACACACACACACACACACACAATATTAAATATTGTTAGATTCTTTAGTGCTCTTTAAACATGCTACTGGCCAAGACATCGTTTATCATGGATGCAAAGTGCATATTAAAATTGATACCATTGATATTACATTGAAATATATGATGGATACGAAGTGTATGAAGATGCGTATTTGATCCATAATGACTGGTGTGGTGGTTAAAGCATCAGAAACTGGATTATAATTATTATATTGTAATAATTGCTTATCAACATCATCAAAATAGCAAAATTACTCCTCAACTCTAATCAAAATAACTGGATAATGTAATAATTATTTCAATAATAATATATTCTATAATTTCTAGGGTTCATTATGGCCAATGACATTTGGACTTGCTTGCTGTGCTGTAGAAATGATGCATATGGCTGCACCTCGTTATGATATGGATCGTTTTGGAGTAGTATTTAGAGCCAGTCCTCGTCAATCAGATGTGATCATTGTTGCAGGGACTCTCACTAATAAAATGGCACCAGCACTGAGGAAGGTAACGTGTATAAATTCTCTTGTGGTGTAAAACTACTGATTGTACTCCTTCAATGTAGTTAAATAATTACTATTATTTTTATAAGATGATGTTATGCATTCATTGTTTATCTTTAGAGATATATAGGATTACAGAAAAGCTAGGTTCTAACTCTCAACTGAAAATTGCTCATCATATTCTATGACATCCCAGTCTTGTTTTCTGTGAACTGCTTTTAATGGCTGATCTTGACATCACGTTTTTTCCAAAGTTCCTCCCCACCAATATTTTAGATAATTCTCTTTCTTCTTTACAGTAGATTTCTGACTATAGTGAACTTATATGACCATGGAAGCAGTTTAATATAGTGCAAAACTTGTTATAGTGAATTTGTAAGGGAAGAAATATTCCTTTGGAATTAGTTCTTTTGAATGAATATCCTTAGAAGCATGGCATTTAGTAGGCTTAAGTATGGCTTTTTGAATTACCCTGGCAACAAACTTTCAGTGGACCTCATAAAAACTTAGTTTTCCCCCTCTATCCTCCTCCAAATAACCTAAATTATTGGAGAGGGGTTTACTACATGGTATCATAGTGTGATAGTTATGTTAGTAATTACACATGTATTTAATTATTTTGAATGTATAAGATTGAAACTAAAATTTCTTCATATTTTCATGTTTGGTATTATTTTAAGTATTATTTTTTTTTTAATCAACATAAATTAGCAGATTTATTTAAATTATTAATTTGTAATTTTATATTTTATTAATAAATAAAAATTTATTAAAAATAAATTATTTTTTATGTGGTTCCCACCCATGAAAAATTATTAGCAAACCTATAGTATGTTTGTACCAAGGGTAGGCTCATGATTTTTTCTTCAATTTTATATATTTTTTGTAATTTTTAATTTTTTACATTGTCTGGAAATCCTACTCTAGAGACTAAACATGGAACTTTTTCAAGCTACTTCAGGCCTCCTAATAAGTGAGGTGTGATGATATTCATCTCCCACCTTAAGCCAATAACAAACATCCAAGTTTGCAGCAGGATTCAAACCTGCAACCTGTTGGTTGGAGAGTGGGTATGCTAACCACTGGGCCAACCAGACCAACATGATCATTATGCCAAATATTACTGATTTTCTTCTGCATGAATAGAAACATAAATAATGGGCTGTTACATGAACTAGGATATAAGATCCAGTTAAAGAGAGAGGAAGAGACTGTTTTCAGTGTAATATTTCAGTTTTAATTTCCTTTTTTCTTTTCCCACTGTTAATTTGTCCCCCCCCCACTTCCAACATACACATGAAAATATCCGTATTCCATAGTTGCTTAACAGAATAATAATACTTTGTTTTGGTTGAGTCTTCCACACAAGCAGATATAAATGTAACTTTATTTAGAATCAAACCTAAACGCCATATATTTCATATAGTTAAATTCCACAGTTCAGTGAAGCTTTAGAAATGATTTTTTCAACCAGACAGTGCAATAAGAACCCAGATTTAATATGCAGCTACTTGTGGTCAGCTCTCATAAGACAGTTTAATTTAGCAGAGATAGAATAGGAAGTTAACATTTCAGCCAGATGAAGTGTTGCTTAACATCATGAAATCATTTTTGTGTTTTACCATATGGTATCTTATAATGCATTTTTTAAAAGTTTTAAATAATATAGTTTATGCTAAGTATATTTAACATCTTGTAAGGGTATCTTATGTAAGTTCTAATCTTGAGGAAGCAGACCAAAGAGCTTGCAAAAATAGTGCATATAAATAAATTAATATTTTATTATGAATATACTAGTTCATTTCATAGATTAAGAGATGGTAAGCTATAATAGTAAGTAAGAGCAGCCCCTATTTCATTTAAGGCTCTCTGTCACATATATTAATCCAGTATTAAATTAAATGTATTAAAAAAAATTAACAGAAGCAGAAGACTGGTAGGTGAGGGCAGATTTAAAACACTCTTTTAATTGAATTGTAGGAATATAAACATGCTAGGGAAAAAAATATATATCCAGCATGTTTATATTAATGAAGGCATGAAGATCAGTGTTTAAATTTTGGGGTACAATGAGATGTATGAAAACAGAAAAATGAAATCAGAATATAACAAAAAGAAAAGTAAGATACAAATAAGAAAGAAAATAATTAAAAAAAAAAATGCTCTTGATTTGCATTACAGGGAAGTCGTGCATGGCATCATCTGGAGAAGTAAGCTGAATGAAGTGTAGGAGGAGCTATGGCATCATCTGAATAATTTTGAAAATAGAGTACTCAAGCACAGAAAAGAGGAAGTTGTATACTTACAGCTGACATTATCAGTATATGTGGTGATAATTTGTGAACTCTCATACTTAAAAAAAAAAAAAAAAAATTATGACCATTTTAGGAATTGTAAAATCCTCTTTCCTTTCTATTTTTCTCTGCAGTTTTTCATCAATACAAATGCAATACTGCTAGCCTTATTAGCTGATGGGTAGCATTCTCACTCTCCAACTAACAGTCTATAACTTCAAATGTCATTGTATTATGGATGCTTGTAAATGTTTTCAGATGGAGTTGATTTTCATTACCTGGTGTATCGAAAAGTATATTTGATATCTAGAGTAGGGTTTCAGGATTACCTAAATTTTAGCTCCCATACTAAAATATTCATAGGTTTTCCAAGTAAGTATTTTGTTCTGTGGGTTGTCTTTTTACCTTTTTTTAGCATATTTTAATTATTAAAAATAAATTATTAATAATGGAATAAAAATGTTAATAGAGTAACTTAAATATAAGTGAATAATTATATATATATAACCTCTGATGGCTGCCACCATCTCCATTGCCATGTATCATGTATAGTTAATATATCCATTGTTTTAAACAAAATCCGCCATTTTGTCAAGAACTGTACTGGTTTTTTTCTGAATTATGTGCAAAGACTTAACATGTTTGCATATATTCACCATTTCCTTTCTTTGTGTTTTATATTCAAACATTTGACCGCTGTTTCATTTCTGGACTGTTGTCTTTTTACCTTTTTTTAGCATATTTTAATTATTAAAAATAAATTATTAATAATGGAATAAAAATGTTAATAGAGTAACTTAAATATAAGTGAATAATTATATATATATATAGAAATATACTTTTATTAATACAGACCAGTATTCTACAAATAAAAATCTCTGGAGGAGATATAGATATATCTATACCAAGTTAAAAAATTTATTACATCTATATCTCCTCCAGAGATTGTTATTAAAAATAAAAACACCTTATTGCAACTTCTATAGGTAAAGTTGATAAGGCTCCGTATTACTATAACCTTGGTATTTACAGTATATCCCCAAGTTAAAAAATTTATTATATATATATATATATATATTCAAGGTATACATTTTTGGTCGTTTTTATAGATAGAAATATACTTTTATTAATACAGACCAGTATTTTACAAATAAACATTTATTAAAACCTACCAGTTTCGCCAGCAAACTGTCTGGCTTTTTCAAGGTATTACGGAGATATGAAAGTAAATGCAAATTAAAAGGAACATAAAAAACGTTGTAAACCAAACTAGTATCTATGGTTACACGTTTCGCGTGACAAAGATGGCTTATTGTTCTTATTCATTATCACGCATGCGTGTTTGTTGTAGACTTGTAATGTGATTACTGGCTAGCTGTAGTTCAGATTGATTGAGAGAGAGGATCAAGTTTTTCCACGAACTGTTGAGAATTATACCCTGATTTCTGTTGAGGTTTCCGCCGGTTATTAGTACTATTGTGGCTTCCTTAAATACACAATGCCTGTAGTCGTCATCGAGATATGGCATGGAGCTGTTTTGCCAATCTATCGTGTGGTTAGACGTGCAGAAATGATGTGCTAAGCCGGAAGAAATGCTTCTGTTGTGGTTTATACATCACCAACATGTTCTTTTTATCTAATTTCTAAACTTCGTGAAGTTTGTCCAATGTAGGCAAGACCACAGGAGCAGGGAATGTAATATACTCCTGGATATTTGTAGAACGGAACTTTATCTTTTGGAGATCCTAAAACTTGTCTGATGTTGGTGGTTGGTTTGAAGACCACTCTGATGTTGTTGGCTCTTAGTATTCTTGCTATTTGATAAGAAATTGACTTGATGAAAGGTATCACTACAGTAGAAACGTGCTGACGGTGGGATTCTCCTTGTCTGGGGTTGTCATTGTATAGATATTTTTTGATGATGTTTTGAGGGTATCCATTTTGTGATAATGTGTTGGCTATTAGTGAGAGTTCATTCTGTGTATCCTCCTCTTCTGATATAAACTTTTTGGCTCTATGTTTCAACATGTGGATAATACTCAGTTTGTGTGACTTGTGATGGTTTGAAGTATAGTGAAGATATCTTCCAGTATCTGTGGGCTTTCTGTAAATGGATAATTTGACACTGTTAGGTTGTTTTTTTATCAAAATATCTAAAAAATGCAGTTGGTTGTTGTTTTCTACTTCCAGAGTGAATTTTATCTTGCTATGTATTGAGTTGATTTTATCCACAAACAATTTAAGGTTGTCTAAGCTGTCTTGCCATATGATGAATATATATCATCCACATATCTCCACCATGTAGATGGTTTCGGAGAGATTGCAGAGAGAATTTCTTTTTCAAGTTTTTCCATGAAAAGGTCTGCACAAGATGGTGATAGTGGGCTTCCCATTGCTAGGCCTTCTAATTGTTGGTATATGGTGTTGTTAACTTTGAAGAAATTAGATTGAAGTCAGTGTCTAAACATCTGTGTGATGTCTAGAGGAAAGAGGTCTTGGATGATGTTTATTACCTCTTCTACTGGAACATTGGTGAAAAGGGATACAACATCTAGGCTGGCTAGCATGTCAGTTGGTGCAATCGTAATGGCTTGGAGTTTATTTACAAAATGTTGACTATTCTTGATATAGGATTCTGATGATCGTATTTTATTATTTAATAAGTGAAAGAAATGCAATTCTCAACTTGAAGAAAAATAAAGATATCATTATTACAAAAGCTGATAAAGGAAATTCTACAGTTATCCTCAACTCTAAAGATTATTATGATAAGTTAAACGTATTACTATCAGACACCTCAACTTATAAAATCCTAGACAGAGACCCCACAATTAAAAATCATAATGAAACAAACCAACTAATCAGAAATTGTAACAATTGGCGAGAAGAAGTGAAGAGAACGCTAAAATCCTCACATCCTATCACCCCAAGACTATATGGAACACCTAAAATACATAAACAGGATATACCTCTCCGTCCAATAGTTGATGGAAGATCATCACCAACCTACTTTTTGGCAAAACATCTTGCAAACTTATTAAATAATAAAATACGATCATCAGAATCCTATATCAAGAATAGTCAACATTTTGTAAATAAACTCCAAGCCATTACGATTGCACCAACTGACATGCTAGCCAGCCTAGATGTTGTATCCCTTTTCACCAATGTTCCAGTAGAAGAGGTAATAAACATCATCCAAGACCTCTTTCCTCTAGACATCACACAGATGTTTAGACACTGCCTTCAATCTAATTTCTTCAAAGTTAACAACACCATATACCAACAATTAGAAGGCCTAGCAATGGGAAGCCCACTATCACCATCTTGTGCAGACCTTTTCATGGAAAAACTTGAAAAAGAAATTATCTCTGCAATCTCTCCGAAACCATCTACATGGCGGAGATATGTGGATGATATATTCATCATATGGCAAGACAGCTTAGACAACCTTAAATCGTTTGTGGATAAAATCAACTCAATACATAGCAAGATAAAATTCACTCTGGAAGTAGAAAACAACAACCAACTGCATTTTTTAGATATTTTGATAAAAAAACAACCTAACAGTGTCAAATTATCCATTTACAGAAAGCCCACAGATACTGGAAGATATCTTCACTATACTTCAAACCATCACAAGTCACACAAACTGAGTATTATCCACATGTTGAAACATAGAGCCAAAAAGTTTATATCAGAAGAGGAGGATACACAGAATGAACTCTCACTAATAGCCAACACATTATCACAAAATGGATACCCTCAAAACATCATCAAAAAATATCTATACAATGACAACCCCAGACAAGGAGAATCCCACCGTCAGCACGTTTCTACTGTAGTGATACCTTTCATCAAGTCAATTTCTTATCAAATAGCAAGAATACTAAGAGCCAACAACATCAGAGTGGTCTTCAAACCAACCACCAACATCAGACAAGTTTTAGGATCTCCAAAAGATAAAGTTCCGTTCTACAAATATCCAGGAGTATATTACATTCCCTGCTCCTGTGGTCTTGCCTACATTGGACAAACTTCACGAAGTTTAGAAATTAGACAAAAAGAACATGTTGGTGATGTATAAACCACAACAGAAGCATTTCTTCCGGCTTAGCACATCATTTCTGCACGTCTAACCACACGATAGATTGGCAAAACAGCTCCATGCCATATCTCGATGACGACTACAGGCATCGTGTATTTAAGGAAGCCACAATAGTACTAATAACCGGCGGAAACCTCAACAGAAATCAGGGTATAATTCTCAACAGTTCGTGGAAAAGCTTGATCCTCTCTCTCAATCAATCTGAACTACAGCTAGCCAGTAATCACATTACAAGTCTACAACAAACACGCATGCGTGATAATGAATAAGAACAATAAGCCATCTTTGTCACGCGAAACGTGTAACCATAGATACTAGTTTGGTTTACAACGTTTTTTATGTTCCTTTTAATTTGCATTTACTTTCATATCTCCATAATACCTTGAAAAAGCCAGACAGTTTGCTGGCGAAACTGGTAGGTTTTAATAAATGTTTATTTGTAAAATACTGGTCTGTATTAATAAAAGTATATTTCTATCTATAAAAACGACCAAAAATGTATACCTTGAATATATATATATATGTAATAAATTTTTTAACTTGGGGATATACTGTAAATACCAAGGTTATAGTAATACGGAGCCTTATCAACTTTACCTATAGAAGTTGCAATAAGGTGTTTTTATTTTTAATAACAATCTCTGGAGGAGATATAGATGTAATAAATTTTTTAACTTGGTATAGATATATCTATATCTCCTCCAGAGATTTTTATTAAAAATAAAAACACCTTGTTCCAACTTCTATAGGTAAAGTTGATAAGGCTCCGTATTACTATAACCTTGGTATTTAGGGTCTAGCTACTCACTGAGGAGACCTCAAAAAAGGTTGAAACTGGTCTGGGTAGTGACCCCCACCCATAATGCATTGCACTATACATCTTCTAGTGAGATGTGCTTTACATTATGGGAAAATACTAAGAATAGTGATCAGAGCTTTACCCACCTTTACAATGCATTGCCCTGGTGTTGTACCATCATTAGACTTGAACTTTGTTTCAGGCGCAAACTTAATTGTTTGCATACTTGGGATTAGGAGTTAAAATAACCAAGTTTATAAAATAACTTGGTTATCCTAATATATATATATATATATATATATATAACCTCTGATGGCTGCCACCATCTCCATTGCCATGTATAGTCCATTGTTTTAAACAAAATCCACCGTTTTGTCAAGAACTGTACTGGTTTTTTTCTGAATTATGTGCAGAGACTTAACATGTTTGCATATATTCATAATTTCCTTTCTTTGTGTTTTATATTCAAACATTTGACCGCTGTTTCATTTCTGGACTGTGTTTAAGCCAAGACACATTACAAATGATTATGGACAGTAAACAGTTGCAAATGGTTATGAATAAGTCAACATAACATTCTGTACTCATTTATGGTAGTAAGATATGTTACTTAAAAGGAATATTAGTTCAGAATTCTGTTCATAGGACAATTAATATTCCAAGAGAACAAGTAAAATTACCAGTACCTAAGATTAATTCTACAGCATGCATCACTAGTGTACTGATATTACTTGCCACTTCACTACCACAGTGAAAAATATATTTGTTCTTTATGTAAAGTAATACTTATTTTTTTGTGGCAGTTATCTGATTTTAACAAAAAAAAAAATTTGTTCACATTTTTCCTCAGCATCTTAAATATTAAATTTCATAATAGTTAATATCTAACTGTGAAAAACTTTCAATAATTGTGCAAAATACTGTCAGTTGCTCAAACTATCGAAAAATTCTAGCCAAAGTCTTATAATATTAAGCCATGCTGTTTTAAATTTTTGTTATTTGATTTTAAATCTGGTATTTTGGAATTCAGTTTTTGGATCTGTGTATGCAGTTTTTTTGTAGAAATGTTAACTGCTACTATTTGTAGAAAGTTTAGATTATTATTTATTAAATCCTGGTGATTATAGGATTTTTATACTGAAATCTAAGCACACAAGTAAGATCCTAGATGTTGCTGTGATAATTCTTTCCTATTCTTAAAAATCAATCTTTACCTCAATGATAATTAAGTGAATTGAATCTTCACACTTCTCTATAAAAAATGACAAAAAGTTTAATAATACTAAAATACATTAAAAGACATACAAGATTCTGAACTTTAACCACAACAGAAACATGTCTTAAAATCTAAAAAGATAATTAAACGAATCATATCTTATCTGGTTTTTGGGTCCAAAATATGCCAGCTAAAAAGAACATTATATTTCTTACATGTGGATTGCTGTTGAAGGAAACAGTTTCTTTATTTCTTCACTGGTTTCTCTCCTGTCTCTCTCTCCTGATAACCACTTTATCTTGAAAATAAGTAGATTTCCTATTCTTAGTAAGAGATACGAAAGTTCACATTTTGAGAATAAAATTCAGAAATTCGAACACTGACTAACATTCCTCGTTTAAAGGAATGCTAGACAGTGTTCCAGAAAAACGTTCTTCTTTCCACTTTCTTCTTCAAGATTCCCAACTTCCTTTACAAAGGATTTCCAAAGAAAAATGATCAAACACTTAAAAATCAACTTGCTGTAACTATTCTCTGAAATAGTCATTAAATCATTACTGTACTAATTGAATTTTTAATATCAGATAAACATTTCTCCTCTTATACAAGAAACTTCATTTATCAAGTTCCTTTAAATTTCTTCCACAACTGTTATTTCATTTACCTTTGTAACATGAGAGCTAAAATCTTTTAAACTTCTTTCTTTATGAAATACCTGTTACTGTTACTAATTAAACTTGTTTCAAAAATTCTTCCATATCAGTCATATCTGTAGCTCTCCCTCACAGCACTATTTTCAACTGTTTACTTACTTACCCTGTGCTTTCCACTCATGCATGCTCCAGATAGCATAACATTTCTGGTTCTGCTTCAGTTATAAAGTGAAAGAAGCTGCTGCCATTACATGTTATCTTCATGGCACTTTGTTTGTAAGCAGTAAAAACTCAGTCTTTCAGTGAAATACATGTCTTTTAACTTATGTATTCTAACATATCCAAACACTAAAATTTTAATTCTTATTTTGGTCACACAAAATCAAGTGAATGAACTCACTCTGTTAAAATAATTAATGCTACACTTAAACATAATATATTTACAATGCGCAACTATTATAAACAACCAATTGTGCTTTTCTACATAATATAAATGCACTAACAACAGAAACTGATAATTTGAAACAGAAAATTTAAGTTTACATTTATTTCATTAAATAAAAATACCATAGAGCATCTGTATACATTTACTGATGGTTTACACTTTCTTACACGAAAGACTTAATTTCTTTTCCCATTAAATAGCATCTAACTTTCACAATGTCACATTTCTCTTCTTGGACTCACTTAACACTTAAACCTTTCCTTGCATAAGCACATCACATCACAACTATATCCTCTTCATTCCAGAAAACCAGATGTCCTTTTCTGCTCAAGATATCACTTCTCCGTACAATTGCTGTATAAGTCACAAATCCATCCAACCTTCAAATACTGCTCACACATTTAGGATGGTGTACCAAAAACCTCCCTACAAGTGCTTGATGCAGTCCAGAATAGTACAATTCAATTAATAGATATTCCCTCTCCCACAGATTCACTCCAGTTACTCTGTCTTTCATAAAGCAGAAACATTATGTTTCTGCCTTATGTCTCTTCTGTAGATATTTTCATGAATGTTTTTCTGCTGAGCTGGCCACTGCTTCTCAACATTTATTTATTATCTAGCCTTTAAACATGTCAAACCAATTTCTTTTCTTTCATATCATCCATTTTTTTTTTTTTTTTTTTTGGAAGTCTTTCCGAAGACTACAACTGCTAGCTGTTCAAATAAAAAATCAACAGATTCCTTTCCCCCCCCTCTCTCTTAACCTTTTGTGTGTGGGAGTTGATATATATATGTGGGTATACACACATAAAACTGCAACATGGAGAGGATTGCAATGTTATATTATGGGATTTGTTTATAAATACATGGTGAGCATTTGAGAAGACAGATGTTTATACTTTTTTTTTATTTTTTTACTGGAATGATACCTGTACATTTTTGAAGTGTTGATTAATTCATCCTTGTGTGTTAAACTCAGTAGCCTGTTGCGGCCAAGTAAAATGTTTTTTTTAGAAGCCTAATTATGATTTGATTAGGTAGTTAATTCTATCTGAATAATTGCTATGCCTGTCAGTTTTGTGAATTCTCTAGCCAGTTTGTTTTCTACAATGAAAACCTAAGCTTCTAGGAGAAGAAAACTCTGCCACTTTCATATGATACCACCTAACTCACCTCCTTTGAAAAAGCCTTGTGAAGATTTAGCCATTTGGCCTATTATACATAAGCCATTTTCTCATGGAAAATGGCATTTATACATGAGAAAATATATTTATACTTTTATACATTATACATATAGGGAGTACTTTAGTCTTCTTCCAAAGAATTTTGTGTTTGGGAGGGAATGCATGTTCTGCAAAATCTATAAGCCAGAACAGTCTGACTTTGCAGAAAGTACCATCTGTTACAAATGCAGGATTCTTTGGAAAAAGACTATAATCCTACATAAAAAGTATTTTCTCAAGGAATGGTATACAAAGAAAGCTGTGAAATCTTGCTACATTGCTCTAATATATAGTGAATTCACTCTGCAAAAAAAAGGAAAAAAAAGCTCTGAATAAAATGTCATAGCATCATTACTCTGTTAAAGAAAATTCATTAAAACAAATCCCTGTAACTCTTTTCAAGCCACTTCATTTTTCCAATAAGCAGGGCAGCATTCTCATGGCAAATGATAAAATTCATCTGCCATATAAAAGAAATTGACAAATGACGGTGCCCATGGTGGAATTCGAGCCTGCATCGTGTTGATTAGAGAGTGGGTTTGCTATTGACCTTTACCACTCATGCTTATGTATATATAATTTTATTACCACCCTACAGTATAACTGTACCATGTTTATTTAGGATCACTATCAACTTTTTTTTATTTCCGTTGGAACTATTTTAATGGCTGAATTAGAGAAAATTATGTCTACATTATGTGTTCCAAGAATCATTCTAGGTTCATTTATGATAATGAATTGTGTCACTGTACAAGAATCGTTATGAAACTCATCTTTTAATGATTCTCTGCAATCGTTTTTGTACTTGCTTTATGTGTTTACAATTTTAAGCTCTGTCTTTCACTAGATGGCAAGTTTCTGGAACTTGAAGACCACACAATGCTATTTGTTTTTGATGACATAAGATTCAGAACGAAGTTAATCCATGGTATCATTCTGGAGTTGGTTTATTGCATTTTTTTTTAGGTTGGAGGGGAAATTGTGGGAAGGTATCATGCAATTGCAGTTTGCTGAAGTGTCGGATAGGAAAAAGTATAACATCGGGCAAGTTTTTAGATTTTGTTTGATTATTTGTATTATACTTGGTTCTCACTACACCAAACTTGTAGGGATCATAAGAGGAATTTCTTCTAGAATAGTATTGTGCCTATAGGGATTTTGGTCAGTAATTTGTTGTTGCAAGTGTGTGTATGTGTGTGTGTGTATCGATGTTATTTGCTGTAATGAGTCAGCTGTATTTATTAAATTTTTGATGATGAAAAAAAAGTGATATGATGTGTATTATATAACTCAATGTGTTATAGAATGTTTGCATTTGTATTTATTTTAATTATTTATCTAAATCTAGATTTATGACCAAATGGCTGAACCTAGATGGGTGATCTCTATGGGTAGCTGTGCAAATGGTGGTGGCTATTATCATTATTCCTATTCTGTTGTTCGAGGATGTGATAGAATCATTCCTGTAGATATATATGTGCCTGGTAAGTTTTAATTTAAAGATGACAATTATTGATGAACTGAATCTTCTAAACTAAATCCAACTGATTAGATTTTGAATGATGCTGCAATTACAGCTGAAACAGCTAAGGCTATGAAGTCGGTGTGTATATTTCCAGCTGGTTTGTCTGTTTTGTGAGATGAATTCCAAGTTTCTTAGCGGAAAACCTGTACCACTACTGTGTGAGACCAGATTCTAGAAAACAAATGAACTTTTTTAAGCATCGACAAGCTTTCAAACAAGCAGAGTTTCAGTATCACACCAGGAAATTAAAATCATATACAACCAAAAAGATTTTCTTTTTAAAAGTTAAACAACTTAATTTTAATTATTAAGGAGTTCTGAACCAAAGGTTGCTTGTTACTTACTGATGACAAGTTAACAAAGTTTTATTTGGCCTCTTACTTCACTTTTTAAATTTGTATATGGCTGCCATAGCCCATTAATTTTTAAGGGAAAAGAATATATGAGTGAGATTTACAAAGGTTATTTATTACATTGAGTGTGAAACCGAGGCATTCTATAGAATCGAGCTTGGAAACTGGGAAGTGGAACACAGGATTCATTCTCAGAAGGCATAAGATCTGAGGACTCAATTTAACATCAAACCATTTACACCAAATAACTAGTGTTTTGAAAAGCTTTTCTCTTGGCACCTTGTCCTGTGTCTTTTCCTGATCCACAAAACTTAAATACAGATCCTTATTATATTCCCATGATTTCTCAACTTTACCTCTTTTAATTGTAACTGCTGACTTTTCCTCAAATATAATCTATCACTTGATATAATGTCCCATTTATACCAAATAACTAGTGTTTTGAACAGCTTTTCTCTTGGCACCTTGTCCTGTGTCTTTTCCTGATCCACAAAACTTAAATACAGATCCTTATTATATTCCCATGATTTCTCAACTATTTGTCTTAAAGTGCAAATCTGTTCCAGGCTGAATTCAGCTTGTTCTTCACCAAGCTTTCCTTCCACAATTTTTCTTAGCCATTTGCATAAATCTTACCAGAAACACTGCAGTTCTCACATTGTTTTATTTTCCTTTTCATAGATGGGTACTATGAGAGCTGTACTCCAGTCATAAGGAGTTTGATCCTCTGAATTACACATTGCAGCACTGTAAAACTTTAGTACCTTTATATTTGAACATTTTTGGTCAAATATCATCTACTCTGCCTTTCCACAGGTATGGATATATATTCCTGCCTTCATTTTTGCTATGTTCTTACTAGAGTCTTCCCGTGACTTTGTTTAGCTAGTTTTACAGTGCTTTGCTTTCTTTGCTTCCTTTTCAGAGCTCAGAAAAATCAGAACTCCAATATGGAGTTCTGATTTTTTTCTATCCTTGCAAGACAACCTCACCACATTCTGGCTGAATCAGTGTTTTCTTCAGGATTTGCAAATGAATCTCCAGAGTTTGGTTCTTGTTTTCAATTTAAGATGTAAGTTGAAATTACTAGAGAAATATTAACAGAATTGTTCAAAATTGTTTCTTTTATGTTAAACTGTGTCTTATGCTGCTAATTTAATCCTCATTATTTTCCAATGTGCTGCACTATACCAGGTTTTGGATGTATGCTATGAGATGGTCCTATCTCATGGTTTCTGTGGCTAACTTAATATTCATCTTTTCTAGCTGTTTTAGAATTGAAAGAACATAAAGAATAAGCATAATGCTGGAAATAAAAGAAATGACTGACTTACATTAAATAAATTTTTAATTTTCTTCTATGTATCCAAAGGCATCTTCAGTATAAGTAAAAATAAAAAAGGAAGAGCATAATATAAAATTCACAGAAGCACCACAATAGATTTAGTAAGCTTTGGAAATTTAAAAATATAATTAAAAAAGTTAGTAGATTGAAGAAGTGCTATTTCTCACAAAGGAGATAAATATAGGTCATCAGATCTATTTAAAATATATTCAGTGAACATGTGGCTATTAAGCATAGAGTCCTCTGGAATAAAACTAAAATCCTATATAAGAGCTGATTATGTATGGAATGTCTTTATAAGGAAGTTTGTGAAACATTACTACATTGTCCAAACTTAAATAGATCTGATGGTCTATATTTCTTCTTTATGGGAGATAGCACTTTTTAATCTACTAATCTTTTCTAATCATTTCTTACCTTACTGAAACATTTGTGGTGCTTTTTAGAATATTTGTTAATTGTATATTATGCTGTTCCATTTTTTTGTAGTTGTACTGAAGATGCTCTAAATACATATGTTAATTTAATTAATTTTCACCTAAGTCATGTGTTTTTTGTTTCTAGTATAATTTTCTAACATGATGGTGCTGCATCACACCAGATTTGTATGTGTGCATGTCTTACTAAGACATGCACACATTCAAAGGTGGATTGATAAGATAGTTCTATCTTATGTCCTCGGTGGTCACTGGATAACCACTTCACTGTTTCTAAAGTACATTATATGATCATTAAAAAAAAAAGAATTAAGACCTGAAGAATAGAATTCAGCCTTAAAGTACAAGCCATTAGGAAAAAGAAAACCAGGACGTCCTCTTAAACGATGACTTCTAAGGCTGGAACAGGCCGTGCTAGGCCTAAATCCCTGATACGCATGATGATGAGAATAGAATTCATGTTGTTATGTGGTTTTGATGTGAGCATGTCATGAAAGTGTGACTTGACACTCTCTCTGTACAATAAATGAATTGCTTAATCTTTATACAGTTGGGGGGGAGATGTAATTTTTTGTAATGCATCTGTTCTGTTATTGGTTAACTTTCCATTAAGTTACTGATGTGTTATAAAAACCAATATAAGAGGAAAATTGGGATATACCTTTTTGGATGTTGTTGTTGGCTGGCAATATGCATTCATCTGCTGTTAAAGGAAGGGGGTTTGGGAAAAGTGGGAGAATTATTCGAAAAAATCCATTTTTTTAATATTTATATTATTATTAAGGGTGGGGATGAGAGAAGGATCTGAAATAGAAACTATTTTTTGGGGAAGAGGAAGAATTGATGGGAAAAGGTAACTCTCACCCCTGACCTTTTCCCATCAATCCTTCCTCTTCCCCAAAAAATAGTTTATATTTCAGATCCTTCCCCCCCCCCCCATTGCTCTCTGCCGACCCTTGATAATATAAATATAAAAAACCCAGATTTTTTCAAATAATATCGCCACTTTTCCTAAAACCCCTTTCTTTAACAGCTTAACAGCAGATGAATGCATATTGCTGGGATAAGGAGACAGCGAACAACATCCAAAAAGATATATCCGAATTTTCCTCCTATATCAGTTTTTATAACACATTAGTAATGTCTTAAATTTTGAGTAAAAAGCCAATGGCATTGAAAAAAAGCGGCAGGGCTAAACAAAAGTAGCCTGTATGTTGCAAGTGACAGGTCTATGCATTAGCATAAACAGCTCTAGATTCTATGACAATGAATGACTTAATTAAATTTAATGACTGGAAGCCGAGAGATACCAAAATAGAAAAAACTATTATTTGAAGGAACAACTAGTTGTCTTCTTAGAAGACTTCATCAGGTGCATAACATTACAAGAGAACAACAGCTATAAATTAACATGCAAACGTATATTGTTGGGCATGATTTTGTGTATGCTAAAGCTGAATAGCGACAATCAGATAATTTATAGCGAAGGTCAGTATTAAGATGGATCAGATTGAGGACAGGCTCTATTGATTCAAGTTTGTAAGTTAATTTATAGCTGTGATATAGTTGTAATGTACATTTTTGTATTTCTCTTTTCATGTTATGCATCTGATGAAGTCTTCTAAGAAGACAAAACTAGTTATGCTGTCAAATGATATTTTTTCTCAGCTTCTAGTCATTAAATTTCTTTAATTATATCATATAGCCGAGTAAATCTATTGCATCAAATATAAATATATATGAAGGGGAGGAAAGTTCTGATAAACACCTAGAACAAAAATTAATTTTATGTCATCTTATATATCCTAAAGGAACAAATCATTACAATCTAACAAAACATGGGGGATAAAGAGTTTTAAGATATGGTGCTTAAGGGTCAAAGCTGTATAACTGAGAGAAGACCTCCACATAGCCTTTAAAGGAATGCGGAGAACCGACCACGGCTTCTGACCTAATGTCCAATCCTCACCGTCTCGTGGTGCACCCCGTTGGGTATCTACCTGGATACTGAACGAACGAGGATGGGCTGGCAATTTAGGATTTAGCCAACCAAATTGTATTCTTATTGGCTTAAACCAATATAGAAAATGATGGTACAACATGACAAAATTTCATACCGATGGGGCATCGCCAGGGAACCAGGGCGAACAGCGAAAAGTCAGCTACTGGAACAAATCTGAAAGCACACCCCCAACTCAACATCACCAGAGTTAAAGATCGGTACTATCAACATAAGAAGCCTGAATGGCAAAGAAATGGAGCTAGCTGAGGAATTAGATAAGTATCAGATCAACATAATAGGGCTGACAAACAAAAAAGACAAAAACTGGTGAAATCTTTCTGAACAATAAATACAAAATGTTATATTCAGGAAATGACAATCAAGGAAAAGAAGGAGTAGCCATAGTATTCAACACAAAATACGAGGCTCATCTTCTTGATTGGCAGGCAGTGTCAAGTAGAGTGATGTGGGCAAATATCAGAATAGGGAATTTGACAATGAGACTTATTTGTGCCTATGGTCCCACTAAGGTAGAAGTGGAGGAATTTTTTGAAGCTTTAGAAAAAGCAACTGACACAATGAAAAAGGAAAAGTTGGTCCTTGTTGGGGATCTGAATAACAGAGTATTAAATGATTGTCAGACATACAGAAATATTTTGGGAAAATTTGGAGAAAAGAGCAAAGCCAATAATAATGCAAATACCTGTTGGATTTCTGCTCAGGGCATGGACTGGTTATTACTAACACCATGTTCCAACATAAAAATGTGCACAAATTCACATGGAGAGAAGAGGCAAGGAACTATGTTATTGTTGATAGTGATGTTTTCTCCCTGGTGCAGGACACCAGAGTGTACAGAGGATTTGAAATTTGAAGCAATCACTATTTAGTCCTGAGCAGGATAAAATTGAATTTCATATTGAAAAGAATAACATGTAAGAAAGTATTAAAGTGAATAAAAGTTGAGCAGCTCTCAGATGTGAACTGTCGACTAAAATACACAAAGATTATTGAAGAAAAAATGAAAGAGTTTGAGAACAGGAACCAGGCCTTGAAGAAAATCCTGATTGATTCAGCCAGAGAGGCATGTGATGAGGTTGTCTGCAAGGATAGAAAAATCAGAACTCCATGGTGGACACAGGAAGTTAAAGAGGCAGTGAAGGAAAAGAAGAAAGCATATCAAAAGTTCCTGGTGTTGCATACCCTTTTCTTGTTTATTATTACCTTTTACTGTCTATATATATTTGTATGTTCCACTACTCACTCATACACAGTTATTTCCCTTCTATCCTTAAACAAAAATTTAGGCCGCTCTTAAGTTTAGTCACGTGTAATTCTTTGTAAGGCCTTGTCCCATACTTAGACAGAGCCCTTATGAGTGAAAGAATTACACGTGACTAAACTTAAGAGCGGCCTATATATTTGTATGTTCCATTACTCACTCGTACACAGTTATTTCCCTTCTATCCTTAAACAAACTAAAATTTAGGCCGCTCTTAAGTTTAGTCACGTGTAATTCTTTCACTCATAAGGGCTCTGTCTAAGTATGGGACAAGGCCTTAAAGTCCACCCTCTGAGACAGTCCGTCTGTTAAATATTGACGAATTTATATTTTGCTGTGCCAGCAATATATAGGATAGATGAGACTCTTATTCAAAGGTGGCTTTCTAACACTAATTCAACTAATTTCAATTCGCTTTGTCTTTGCATGCAGTCGTGGTCTAAAAAATCAACTTATATTCATATATCTCTCCCACTAGGTTCGATAATAATTTTATGAGTGGCTATTTGAATTCACAAGTCAGGCGAATGCTATAAAACATTTTTATTTAGGTTTAAAAGATATACATGAGAAAATTAAAGTACATGGTTAACATAATCACTTTCCTAGTAAAATTCTGATATCATTACTAACACAAGAATACAAGCATAATAACTAGATCCCCAGAATATTTCTATAAACATACAAACTTCAATCATGCTCTGGTCTCTACACATATCTCACAATGGGAGACATTCTTTAAAACAAAACAGGGACAGGTCACTGCCAAATTGGGATAATCTCTAAAGTTCTCTACAGCATGTCCATACACACACAAATCTTTAATAGGAATTCAGATACTTTAACATTTTTATGTTACCGTCCCATGGAATGACTTTCTCTTCTATCCTCAGCCTTGTCTGGACATCAAGACACCTTTATTCTCCGGGTCACTTACAATAACAGCACGGCCTGGTTCCCTTCCCCGAGTCGATAAGGCAATGTACCGCTCTGGACTTTCTCTGGTACCGCGGGCACACATCTGGATTACTGGTCACTTGATATGGCATAGCTACTCTGTTATGAAGAGATAGCTAACCTTTCCTCGCAAACATCGATAGGCCTCACACGACTTCTACGGCCGACTCGGAATCTTCACGTTGGCGGAGAGCACTGGCCAACGTCCATGAGCGCAGGAAACAGGAACCAAAAAGCCTCATGCGGGTGGAGCTTGACTCTTATATTCTTCCCTTTTTTTCTCGGAGATTCTCACACTTAGCTACGTTTTTTACCACATGGCGCTCTTCCGAGAATGCGTTCTCGCTTCATTTTCCTTATAATTTCTCTTTCCCTTAGACCATACACTATTCTAAAGTGTGACCCTTGGACTTTGGCTTACATTCAACTTGCATTCATGCAATACATAAAATGGGATACTCTGATTAAATTATAATCTTATCTAAATTTCTCTATTTGACTCTGTACAAACAGGTTAAATCTCACATTTCTTATGCTAATATTTCTTCAGTTTTGCCTTAAAGTTATAATGTAGAATTTTATTTCCTTGCCAAAGCACAACATTCTCTGCCTACAATCAAAGATAGTTGTTCCTGAATAGAATTAATCTTTTGTCCCAATTTTTGATTATTCAGGACACAACACTGGCAAATAAGTCAGCTTGTGCTCTTAGAGAATACAGAGACAAATGTAAGAAAGCTAAACAAAAGTCTTGGGAGGACTTTGGCAAGAATATAGAAAATAAATATCAAGAAGGTGGTAAGATATTCTGGAGGTTGTTGAAGAAGCTTAGAAATGGAAGAAAGAGTGCTGTAAAAGGAGTTGGAGATGATAAAGGTTACGTGAAAACAGGAGAAAAAGATATCCTTGAAGTATGGAGTAATTACTTCGAAAAATTGCTAAATGAAACAAGCTGTGATAGCACAGTGGTAAAAAACACTCAACAGGAATACATATCCATACTTGAAGTAGAAAAAGCCATCAAAGGCTTTAAATGTGGAAAGGCAGCAGGAGTAGATGATATTCGACCAGAAATGGTGGTATAAAAGTCTTACAGGCTGCACTGCATAGTTCAGAAAGCCTGTACAGAGGGACGAATTCCCGATGATTGGAGTAGAGCTCTAATAGTACCCACATATAAAAAAGGAAATAAAGCTGAATGTGAGAATTACAGAGGTATTTCCCTACTGAGTGTTCCTGGCAAGATCTATGCAAGCATACTTGAGAAATGGTTGAGAAGAAGCTGGATTCAGGCCAAATAGAGGCTGTCAGGATCAGATCTTCACTTTACGACAAATAGTTAAGAAAGCATGGGAATATAACAAAGATCTGTATATAAGTTGTGTCGATCTGGAAAAGACATATGACAAGGTGCCAAGAGAGAAGCTATTCAATACGCTACAGTTATATGGTGTCAATGGGGCATTATATCAAGCAATACTTAGTCGACAGTTAGAATTGAAGGAAGTACAGGAAGATGGTGTAATGTTAAATCTGGTGTGAGACAAGGATGTACATTATCCCCTGTGTTATTCATTATCTATATGGATCACATTATGAAGGAAAGTGGTATTAAACATGATATCAGAATTGGAGATGTTAATGTCAGCTCTTTGCTTTATGCGGATGAGGTTATATTTCTAAATAAATCCGCTACAAGTTTGCAAGAGTCCCTGACTAAATTGAATAACTGTTGTAATAGATATGGCATGAAGGTCAGCATTAAAAAGACAATGGAAATAGGTAGAATTGTTGAAAATGTCAATTGTGTTGTGAACGGGGAACCTGTGGAACAAGTAAAACATTTCAGCTATTTAGTGAAGATGATAAATTAAATATGGAAATAGACAACAGAATCAACAAAGTTGGTATGGTAGGAAGTCAGTTGAATAAATTCATATGGAAAAGAGAGAAATTAGTTCGGAACACTAAATTAGCCGTATATACAAGATGGTGTTCAAACGGTGCTGGGTCAGAAGTAAAACACTTGACCAAAGACTAGAGACCACAGATATGAGAGTCCTGAGAAAGATTATAGGCGTGAACAGATGGCATCAATGGTAATATCATATTAAAAACGAGGATATTAGGAAAGAACTTGACATTGTCGGCATCCAGGAATGCATTAGCAGAGCTAATCTCAGGTGGTCACTTAAACAGAATGGGTGAGGAAAGATTAGCAAAACAAGTGTTCTCTGCTAGGTTGATAGGAAAACGACCCAGAGGAAGACCAAGATATAGGTGGATTGATACGGTACAAAGTGCCTTAGACGATAGAAATATGAAAGATCTGATAATGTTAGAGTCTTAACAAGTAACAGACTGATTTGGAGGAAAATTGTAGATGGCAAGTTAGTAATGATGTAAATTTTTCATGTAGTACTATCATATCCTGTACACCCCTTGAGGGTGCATGCCAGGAATTTGATGTCATCTTTCTTATGGTTATATCATTTTTGTTCTAGATGTTTATTAGAACTTTCCAGACCTGCTCCCCTCATATATAACTATTGTAAATGTACTCTTTTTTTTGATCACCTTGGATCATTTTCGTACTTCCCATTCTTCTTCCTTGTCATAGTGTTGACCAGCATTATGTTCTTGCCATTTACAAACTAATGCTACATTTTTCTAACTCATCTCAAATAAATTAACATTTAAATTTTCTTCCTGGTTAAGTAAGTGGTTTTGCTTTAGAAAGAAAGAAAGCAGCTTGGTTTAAGATTGTACCAGTGAAAAAAAGAAATGAGTAACTTTATTATGCCTTCTATAGACAAAACTAAGTTAGCTAATATTAGGAGCAATTTTCATCCTTTAAATGAGAACCAGGCTTATGAACACATGCAACTGTTCACATTGTTTCACCTTATCATCACAAGAAAACACAAAAATTATCAGATAAAGATGTGTTTTCCTTGGACTAATTTTCAATCAGGGGGAATAGGAGTGTGAAAAGGCAGTGTACAGTATGGGGAGTGAACAGCACATGCTTTGAGAATGATCAGAATTATGTTGATCTATTGGTATTCATCAAAACGGGGGGGGGGGGGTAAGCTGTACTTGGTGTGCAGTCCAAATAGTGCTTAAACATGGATATTTATGTTGTGCTGATGTTTTGTCATCATACCATTACATAATGATGACCAATCAAGAAGAAACCATTTGCATAACAAAAATCACAAATGCTGATAGCTTTTATTTTCATCCACTATCTTGGCTATATAAACAAAATTTAGGGGATTAGTTTTGTAGTTTGATAATTTTTTTTTAGTAGATCTATTTATGTGAATCCGATCAATGAAAGGGAAAGCTACTATATATTTTAGCATCACAGGAGCTGAACATTTCATAATTTGAAAACCTTACACTAGAAATTAAAAAGTAATTTTTCAACCCACTTCAGGTCTCCAGTAAAGCAGGATAGTTGTCTCAAACTATACCATGAACATCTACCATATAAAATCTTTACCAAACTGCTGAACCCATGGCTTGTTGGTTGAGAGCTATCCACTCACTCAACCAGGTCAGCATGTGGATACAGTCAGAAGTTTAGTGTTACTGGCTTTAATGAGGGAATCAGAAAGCTTAAATGCTGTTGGGGAGTGATTTGAGTCTTACTTTTTGACATTTTCAAAATCAATTTTGGGAATTTGCATCTGTCCAAGCAGAAAAGAAAGTTGGAGGAGCTTGACACATTTTGAACACCAATGCCTAGATAAGGGATAAAAATTTAAAGTGAAATGGAGAAAATAAAGATTTCCACACATAAAAAAATTGGCTGGATTGTTTTATTGTTTTGAATTAATGCTGAAGCAGTTAAAGCTATGAGGCCAAACTGGGTGTTATTTGAGCCAATTTGCTGTTTTGAGAGATGAATTTCCAGGAAGGAAAACTCTGCCACCTCTGAGTCTGACCAACTTATCTTCAGTTGAAATCCTTATAAATAATAAAATAACTTTAAATCTTTGTGGAGGATGACTTTGCTTAGGACAAATTTGTTACTTTTTTTTACTTTAAAAGATTATTTATTTGAGAATAATGTAATTTGCTTAGTTTTAACCTCAAAAGCCTCATTAATGTTAAATAATATTTTTTTTTAGGTTGTCCACCCACTGCTGAAGCTCTTCTTTATGGGGTTCTTCAGTTACAGAAAAAGATTAAAAGAATGAAAGCAATTCAAATGTGGTATCGGAAATGAGATGATTGTCATTTCATATTTATGTAGAAACGTGTTATTTTCTTTGTACATAGATTTTTTTGGAATTAGAAATAATTTTTCAAATGTAGGTAATTTGAAATCTGAATAAATTTTTTGCCTGCTCATGGAGTACACGATTTCCAAGAAACAGAAAATTATAAATTCTCTATATTCTGCCTTTCTAAAGGCAGAATATACACTGATATAGCCAACTAACAGCAAATGTGAGAATGCCCACTTTGTAAAATGGTAAATTAATGAAAAAAATAAACACCAATACTAGCTTCTAAAACTTTTGTGATCATATTGAAATTCTTGAGCATTCCAGCATAAGGATCACATATGTGATTTAAAAAAAAAATTATCAGTTCTATCTACAAGTCTCAACTTTTCTGCACTTTGGGAGAGTTAGCTAAATAATAGAGATTACTGTATCAAAGCTAACTGGAATGGAATCAACAGTTGAAAATGGTTTAACAATAGATGCATGATGCCATGTGTACTTCTGATATTGTTGATAGCAGTGCTTTCCCCACTTCTTCAGGACACAAGAGTACATATATAGAGAGAGAAAGAGGATTTTAAATTGGAAGTGATCCCATTTAGTGTTGAGCAGGATAAAATTGAATTTCATACTGAAAAGAAGTAAGAAAGTTTTAAAGCAAACCAAAGTTGAACAGTTTTCATACATGAACTGTAGACTTAAATACACACACTATTCAAGAAAAAAATAAAAGATTGAAAACAAGAATCAAACCTTGGAGAGTCAGTGGCAACCCTGAAGAAAATATTGACTGATTCAGCCAGAGAGGCATGTGGTGAGATTATCTGCAAGGATAGAAAAATCAGAATTAAACAACGGACTCAAGAAGTTAGACAGTGCAGGGGAAAAAAAAAACAAACCATGTCAAAAGTTCATGGAAGTAAGTCAGTAAGCTTGCTTGTTACTTTAGAGCAGGGTTTCCCATCCCGTGTTCCGCGGAAGGTGAATAAGTGTTCTGCGAGAAGTTCTCCTGGAATTTGTCATTTTAGTTTTCTAAGCATTTTTCATGAATAAATATTTTACAGTGGAAATATTCTGAGGAGAATAATATTTGTGAATATGTCGAAAAGCTCAGACCCAGAACGCCTATTAACATCTGTGTAGCAAATGTTAGTGACCAAGCTGTATATTTTTAAACGTGGAAGTATTCATGAATTATTGTTAATTTTCACACATCAAAACCTTTCAACATTTGGGAAAGGGAACACTGCTGTTTATGACTGGTCATAAAAATTGCTTGCAAGCAGATTATAACAATGGGCGATGTATCATCTGTGTAGCAAATGTCAGTGACCATGCGGCATATTTTTAAACATGGAAATATTCATGAATTATCGTTAATTTTCACACATTGAAATCTTTCAACAATCGGGAAAGAGAATACTACTGTTTATGACCGATCATAAAAATTGCCTGCAAGCCAATTACAACAATGGGCGGTGTATCCTCTGTTCTCAAAACTGAAAGAAATAACATCTGTGTTGCAAATGTTAGTGACCAATCAGCAAGGAAGTATAAAGAAAAATTTTCCACTAAAATTGAAGGTCAAGGTAGTCTGTATCCTGTTCTCAAATCTAGTAATACTGAATACTTTCTTTGCAAGTTCGTATTATAGGGCGAAAGTTTCGAAACCGTAGTGCTGTGACTTTTTAAAAGTAATAGGCCTGCAGATTTAAATTTTAATATAAATAAGAGACAAGGGACTTTGTTTAATTTTGGTATTAAGAAATCTCTTATTGAAGGTGTTTGTGATGCAACAGATAGTAAGTCATCCACCACCAGCCTACAAAAGCGATCTCCAGGATGTACAAAAGGAGGAGAAAAAGTCCGCATTCACTGTAAGTACTTATATTATAAATTTTTGGTGATCAGAATGGGATATGTCAATGAAAATCAGCACAAATTAATTTAATGATGTTTATGTTGAATTAATTAATACATTACAAAATAACCAAGGTGTTCCATGAAAATTTCAGGATTTGTGAAGTGTTCCGTCATAGGAAAAGTCAGGGAAACTCTGCCTTAGAGAATGCAAAGAAAAATGTAAGAAAGCAAAGCACTGTGTTTAACTAGATAAACAAAACATGGTTTGATGTTAAATCAGTGTGAGACAATGGTGCACATTATCTCAGCTGTTATTCGCCATCTATATGGATCACATGAAGGAAAGTGATATTAAATCTGTTATCAAAATTGATAATGTTGATCTCAGCTCTTTACTTTATGCAGAGGATGTTATATTTCTAAATGAATACAGTGCAAGTCTGCAGGATTTCCTAAATTGAATAACTTGTAATAAATTTGGCATGAAAATTGGCAGTAAAAAGACAACGAAAATAGGCAGAAGCATAGAAAACATTTCAGAGAAGATGGCAAATCAAATATAGAAATAGACAACAGAATTAGCAAAAATGATATGGCAGGAAGTTTGCTGAATAAATTTATATTGAATAAAAGAGAAATTAGTCAAAACACAAAACTAGCTGTATAGAATAATATTTAAACCAATTTTAACTTATGGATATGGGCGCTGGGTTAGAAATGAAACACTTGATCAAAGACTACAGATATGAGAGTTCTGAGAAAGATTAGGGGAATAAATGGATGTTGTCAGTATCATATTAAAAATTAGGATATTAGGAAATAACTCGGTATTAGCTAATCTCAGGTGGAATGGCCACTTAAACAAAATGAGAGAGGAAAGGTTAGCAAAAACAAGTGTTCTTTGCCAAAGATGGCAGGAAAAAGACCCAGAGGAAGACCATGATTTAGGTGGATGGATACAATAAAAAGTAACTTAGAAGAGAAAATGTAAGATCTTATAATATTGGAGTCTTTACCCATAATGGATTAATTTGGAGAAAAATTGTTGATAAGAAGTTAGTAATGATGTAACTTTTCATGTTCTATCATTATCATAATATCCTGTACCCCACTGAGTAGATGACAGGAATTTGATGATGATATGCTAGATGGGAATATAAGGGGATTACTGTACCTGGAAGGGAGTGGGATTTGCAAGATGTTTTTGTTTTATATTTATTTTTATATAGGTTGTAGCTAAGTCCTTAATTGCCCTTCTCTATAGTACTAGAGACAACATAGTTAGCATTTTGATTATTCCTATCTTTTGAGCATGATGGTGGTTAGATGTGGCATGGTAATCATCCAGTATGAGTAGGGTTTCTATATACTGAATAAAGGAGTGTCCAAGTCCTGTTCGTAATAAAGCTTAATGGTATAACTAACTAACAAGTGGAAAAAATACATTTATTAAATTCATTAATATTTTGTTAGTTTTCTACTCAGCATCAACAATCAGAGCACAATGCAACTGACAGGCACACAGTACTAAACCAAGTAATTGTAGAAACAATTACTTGGTTTAACTCACACCATTTTGTCCTTTCATGCTCTATGGATCAGATATTATTATGTTAATTCAGAGAAGTCCAGTTATTAGGTCTTAAAATGATAGTCTTCCAGATCTTTGATAAATTAATGCAACCAAACTGAACTGTTGGGAGGTTGGGAGAGTGCATCATAGCTGATGCTAAGAATAGCCTCTCAGACTTGTAACAAATTCCATGTAATAAAGATGTTTTTCTCCATCAGATGGATTTACCCATAGACATTAGGTGTCAGTTACAATTTAAATTGTTTCTGCAATTACTTGGTTTAGTGCTGTGTGCCTGTCAGTTTCATTGTACTCTGATGACACTGGGTAGAAAACCAGCAAAATATTAGTGAATTTAATAAATGCATTTTTTCCTCTTGGTGTTAGTGAATACCTCTAAGCTTTATTATGGATAATGAATAACACCTAAGCTTTTCTGTATAAAACCAAATCCTGTTTGTTTTTTTCAAGTTCAAGAGCGAAATTTAAGAATATGTAGGCTGTTCAGCTGGTCTGTGAAGTCTAATCTCTTTTAGCTGAACCTGGTAGGGTGATGAATATATATTATCCACATAATAACCATATTTTGGTTTTTGATGGTAGTTTTCTATGGTTTTCTTTCCAAGTATCTCCATAATGAAACTGGCTAGAGTCACAGAAAGCAGTAAACCCATAATTGTTTAAAGCATTCTTGAAACTGGAAGAAAGTTTTTACTATGCAATGCTTTAACAGCAGAAAGGTGTTGGGAAGATGATTTTGTAGCAGTTCTTCTTGGAGGACATTTTACAAACAGATTCATTACCTCTAGGCCAGATGTGAGGGATCTATCGCCTTTTTTTTTACAGTATATATAAAGGACTTTTTCCTATGTGCAATGCTACTAGCTGTGACAGATGTTTGTAAAGGCTGGTTGGTTGGTTTTAGATTTACAGCTGGAGCAACTAAGGCTATGCTAGCATAATATATTTGTGAAGTGCCATGGCACTCCTGTATGAGGCCAGTTAACTCATCTTCAGTTGAAAAGCCCTGATAAAAGTTCTTAGTATCCTAGATGGAATTGAACTCTGGTCTTTCCAACCAAAAGGCATTATCAATACCAACTGAGCTATGGAAAATTGGTAAAACTCTAGCATCCATAATCAAGGGCACTTCTTATCTTTAGGATTCTAAATTCTTGGAATACTTAGCATTCAGAAGGGATTCATTTTAATTTTCTCAGGCCAGAAGGCTCTCAATCATATGATTGGTCTTGTGCATCTGCCAGTTGGATCAGTCTAGTAAGTACTAGATATTATAGTTATTTAGCAAGTTATTCATTTTAAATGTGCATTCCTCAGTATCTGTACCACTGTCTTTGTGTCCTTTTTTTTTTATAATTGCTGTGGTTGCAATGTAATTTCTGGTGTGTGTGTGGGGGGGGGGATAAATTCCATTTTGAAAATATTTCTGTCAGGCTGTGTTTGCTTTTCGAAATATAGCTGCTATCTGAATACAGATTAGGTCTGCTAAAAATCTTCATTGTCCTTTTTTTCTACATTTTCTATTATGTCCACTTTAGGAATGTTGTAGGGATCAACATTCTTTTGATAATATAATTAATTAGCCATAGGTACTTGTCTTGATAAAGCTTTGTAAGCAGTGTGGATG